>NC_033629.1:7335359-7486986 GCF_001540865.1 Ananas comosus | reverse complement strand
TATGAGTATGGAAGCTCGCATGCTCATAAATTATTTTCGACCATAGAGCTTGCTAATCAGTAACTCATACCATTAAATACAATTTAGAGCATTTGAAGTACCTAAAAACTGAATTTTGTAATTTTTAAACTATAAGACGACCACCTAAAAATAGAATATCGAATTTTTTAGTTCAAAATTAGAGTTATATAATCTTGATCTAAATAGTGAATAGAACTTTTCTGTTAAAAATTGTAATGTACTAGACCTTCGTAAGTTGGTAAAGTCTAAGTCTGAGTTGATGATTGGAACTTATTATTGGTGTCTAGAGGTTATTGGTTGAGTTGGATCTGTTCTAGAATAGAACGGGCGCCCGATTGTGTTGTGCTGAAGGAGAGCAAGCATTTCAGAGGATCCAGACTATGGTGCGGACTCCCAAAAGTTCTGGGCAAAGTTTCAGACCCCTAGAAGTGCATTAGTTGCTTTGTTCGAAATATTAAGGTCACTAGTCACACAATGTTGCGGGCACCCGAAAGTTATTATGGACGCCCAAATAGTGGCGGATAAGTGCACCTGAGTACAAATTAGTGAGAAGGTGACTAATTACAATGGTTTCGGATACCGATGGAGGTTCCATGTGCTCGAAATAGTCAAGCTAGCAGTTGCTAATAAGGTTTCAGACACCCGAAAGAGTTCCAAGTGACCGAAAGGTGTTTCGGGCTGTGAGGCTCTAATGTGAATAATTTGTTGTATTTGAGGGGCTAAAAACACAATTGTTGCATTCACTATAAGAAGGTGTTCACTCTCAAATGCTCCATCATCTTCTTCTAGCTAAAAATCTCCTCTTTCTGTTTCTTCCTTCCATTTCCCCCGTTAACAGTGTTGTGGATCCTTGTTTGGGAGGCCCTTTAGTTAACTAAATTTTGTGTTGGTGATCTTTGGTGCATGCGTAGCTGAGGTTGGATCAGAAGATTGAGAAGGGAAGCTTTCGAACGATCCTAGTTTGAGTTACAACCAAGTACTCCAAGGATTAAGGTGAGACATATATAATAGGTTTAAAGATTGAAAAATGATGTTTAAGACAACAAATATTGTTAATAGTATTGGATGATTTGAGAGATGTAGTTTTGACATAGGGCTGAGGTTGATTTATAGACTAGTGTTGGTGTAGAGTTGTGAAAAGGGTTGAGGAGCTGAGATTGGCGTTCTATTGTTGGAGCATTAACTAGATAGGTATTTGTCACCGAGTCGGCAAACTAACTACTACATCTATATTACATGTCTAGCTTAGTCATTTGGTCCTGGTGATATATTAAATATGGTATTATATTGTTGCCTGATATGAGAGCATGCTAGAAAGGTTATTACTTGGTTTGGGATTATGTTAATATAGCAAGAAGTACACTGATGCGCTAAAAGCCTAGTATCAGTACCATGCATATTCTAGTGCATCAAGCTCCTTTTCCATTGCCTCTCTCCATTTAGGATCTTTAATAGATTTGGAATAAGAGGTAGGTTCTACATTGGAGGAAATACTAAGTAGAAAGGCACGGTGAGAGGCTGAGAAATTGTCATAGGAAATAACAGAAAATAGAGATTGAGGTTTACCTGACAAAGTGGGTGTTGAATGTGCCAATGATGTTTGGGATGGATTGGAACCAATAGCAGTACAAACATAATCATCTAATCTAGTAGGTCGTCGAGTAGCACGTGAGGATCGTCGAGGTGTATCATCAGCTTGAGTGGTGGATGGTGATTGATTATCAGTTGTGGATGAATGTTGTGTATCAGCGTTAGAGTTCACGATATCTTTAGTTTGGTGATGAAGTTGTGGGTGATAATATGGGATCATCATAATTGACATCAGTGGTAATGGTGGTAGAGGGGTTAACAATCTCGTGTTGATTATTAACTGGAGTAGAATGAAAGGGAAAAATATTTTCACGAAAGGTCACATCACGGCTAACAAAAATTTTACCACTTTCAATGTCATAAACACGATAACCCTTTTGTCCCATAGGATAGCCAACAAAAATGCAACGCTTGGCTCGGGATCAAACTTATGTTTGTCAGTATCAACATTCCGGGCATAACATAAACACCCAAAGACACATAAATGATCATAACTAGGCTTAGAACCAAAAAGAATTTCATGGGGTGATTTGCCATCAAGGATAGGTGTAGGAATTTTGTTTATTAAATAGGTTGCGGTGAGCACACACTCTCCCTAAAAATTACTACGAAGGTTGGCTTGAAAATGCAATGCTCGTGCGTTGAAAACATAATGCTCGTGCAACCTCAAGAAGATGACGATGCTTATGCGCGATGACCCCATTTTGCTGAGGGGTATGAACACATGACCTTTGATGAATTATTCCATACTCTTGACATAACAATTGCATAGATTGAGACAAAAATTTTGATCCATTATCTGTCCTTATTTGTTTAACATGACGACCAAATTAAGTATGCTCCAAATAATTAATAAAAGCTCGCAAAAATTTGTGTACTTCAGATTTAAATTGCATGAGATAAAACCAAGTACAACGCGAAGAGTCATCAAATATGCTCCCCCTCTCCCTTGTAATCGCAAAGATTAAGAAGCTTCGGATTTAGAAGGGTTATGTTTGGCGTGTCCAACAGGGTAACCAATAATCTCATAGCATCGAGATTTGGTATGCCTAGATTAATTTTCCACAATGGTCACAAATAAGACGTGGCTTCACCTTCGAAGAAGTTGAATGAACATCATTGAAGCGGTTAGATGAACCGCCCTTCGCAATAAGAGCAGTGAGTTCCGATGGATTTGAGTGAGATACTTTAAGACCAAGATGCTTTTCTTCTTGGTGGATAAGAGAATATACCTTTGCAAGGCTTGGTAGAGAATCCATTCCGATGATTTGAGTGTGTATGGTTCCAAATGCTTCATTCAATCCCATAAGGAATTGATAAATATGTTCGATTTGCCGCTCTCATTGAATCTCCTTCAATGCCCCACAATTGCATAATGGGGCTGTAGGGTAAGAGTTTGAGTTCATCCCAAGCTTTCTTCAATTTAGAAAAATAAGCAACAACAGTGAGTTGCTCCTGACGAGTATTAGTGATGGTGCACCTAATTTCGTAGATGCGAGGACCGTTTCCTTGTGAAAATCTTTCTTCAAGTTCAGCCCAAAGTTCATGAGCTGTTTCAACGAAGACCACACTTTAGCGGAGATCTTTGCTTAATGCATTAATCAACCAAGAAAATACCATATGATTGCACCGTTCCTATGCTAGCTTGAACGAGATCAATCGGAGACTTTGGCTTTGCTCAAGTCCCATCCACAAAATAGAGCTTGTCCTTTGCCCCTAAGGCTACAGTCATGGAGCGTTTCTATGTCCCCTAGTTAATTATCTCCCAAAAGAGGTTGAGCAACAAGCATAGCTCCTGGATTGTCAGATGGGTGAATGTAATATATATGGTGAATAAACATCAATTCCGGACGCGGAATTATTAGCATCTTCTTTCACCATAGCATCTTCTTTCGCCATTAGAAAAATACTAGGTATAGAACTTCCAATTCTCTGGTACCATGTGAAAAATGATTAGTGGAAAAGAATGAAAATTCAAATTAGAGTGATCGACATTGGTCTCACTTCACTAAAATTTGATACTATGTACCAGATATAATATACATCGTGAATTCATCAAGAAAGGAAAAAAAAAATACAAAATATTTTTGCCTTCTATGTGTAGTCATTAAATCCATTATTGCCTTCTATTTGCTATCATTAAATCTATTCAAAAAACCAGCTGAATTGGCAAGACAATCTGGGTCCAAAATTATTAGGCAAATCTCCATCATTCTCTCTATCAAATTTTCATAATATATAGAAACTTTATTTTCTAATATACTAAGTTCTGTACGTCGGGATGGCCAGGCGTGAGCAAGATGCCGAGCGGTATCGTATATCGCTTGGGGATATCATATTGAGCGACACTCGAGTTACATCAGTTAGTATAATCGATGTATACCAAAATGGCCAGATAGATGTGTGACCTAAGAGATACATCCAAGAGTAGTACCTGTAAGAATAAATAATGTTCGCCTGAAAGACTGAGTATGTTATGACGAGTTATTCTGAAACGACACATGGTGTTTGAAGATAGAAGGTATGGTTTTGGGCTAAGTTATGAGTTGGTAATCTATCTCTACGTTACCAACAGTACCTACCAGTTATTTCCTCTGTAGGACTATCGGGCATTAGTTCTAGAATCATCTGCATACTGGAATTAATGTAGTAACTTAATATCATTGTATATTATTTAATTCGATTAACTAATTATTAATTATTTGAAATAGAATCCAAATCACTTGGGACATGTGCCCACATTTCATGCTGCATGCAGATTCAGGATTTGGAAAACGGACCCTCGAGAGTGGACTACCTGGTGAGTTGGCACCGGTTATAGGTTGTACACAGTACTATACTAGTAGCAGTTCATATTGTACATGCATTGCATTCATTTTATATTTTGTTATATATGTGTTGTGTCTTTTATTCTTTCACTGTGTTACTCTATATTTTCCTCGCTCTATTATATCGAGGTACGGGTACCCTTTCATTTCTTAAAAGCCTTATATTTTCATAAGTTTTAAAATTTTAAATTAAATTTGATTTTTATGGAGGTACAGCGGTCAAGACTCTAATTGAGGGGATTTGGGTCGCAACAAATTAAGGTAAGGACTAACATGAAACATTATTGCAAGTTCAGAAATGAAATTAAAATCTTATTAAAGGTTTAGAGTTGCAAAATGCTAAAATTACAGTTTTGAGGACCAAAATAAAACTCCGAGCTCGAGCACTAGTAGTGCAATTTGCCTGGTAAAGCATTTTTATAATTATTTTTAATGATGTCTTTGGAATATTATAGAATAATACAACACAATCCGTAAGCAAAATTTAATTTTAAAACCTCTGTAGCAAAATTTTATTTAGAGATTGAAGAGAATGGTGCATAGAGTTTATACAACAATAGTTTTTCCCATGATTAGAGAGCTGCTAGAGACGTATCTCAACAGCAGGCCATTCGGTTCGACGTTGCGACTAAAGATGCATGCAACTCGAAATGCAGCAATTTGGCTTTATACAGAGGGAGACCCTGCAAATGTAACTATTACATTTACGTGCATAGAGTCAAAATACATTTTTAAATCACATCACCTCTTTTATTCAGCGGTAAGATTACCCCTAAAATATGCATAATTATTATAATACCAAAAAAGGTCAATGTTTTAAAATAATTTTATTAATTATCATCAATTTTAAAGAATTATTTTTTATTGAACATACAAGCATAAAATATCACCTGCAGGCGCAACCCTAGTTCTCAGAGGCGACTGCAACAAAACAAAAAATGGAAATTAGCCCAACTGCAATTGGACCTGCATTTCAATTCAAAATACAAAGCAACAAAATAGGCCATAAATCTATTATTTGGATTATTGCATTTGCCATCAACTACTACAGTTGTAATTGAAAAAAAAAAAAAAAAAGAAAAGAAAAAAGAGTCACCCATTGTATACAAGATCGAGTCCAAATCAGCAGCAATTATAATTGAAACATCTAAGTTATCCGAACTTGTAAGTGAAGTAGTTGACAAAGTTTACTTGAATCATATCTTGGAAAGGGGGCAAAAAAGTTAGGCTTGAGTACACTCTAATAAACTGTACTTACTATTTTTTTCATTTACTATATTATATATATTTTTTTTCAAAGATACTATTGTACTATTATATTTTGCCCCTCTTTTTTACTGTACTTTAGATTTATTTTTGTTTTCCACCTCGTTGTATTTTTTTGTCGTAGTTATCACTTAACTATTTTTTTTCTTATCAACCACCGTATTACTGTTAACAAATCTATTATTTTAGATAAAATCTAAAAACTTTATTAAAAAGCACTGATTGAATAATTCAATAAATTAAATATATGCTCTGCTAATCTTAATCAGTATGTTTAATTAGCTTCATGTAAAATTATAGATTTATTATTTATAATGTAGAGATTAAAAATATAAAAAGAATAGTTGAGTGATATCTTTGAAAAATAAACAGTACAGTATAGACAGTAAAAAAAAAAAAGAAAAAAAAGACCCTTTTCAATACAGTGTAGTATTAGTGTTGATTAAGCCAAAAATTTTATATTAGATTTTATCTTACTTTGTTATACATCAAATAACAAAATTTATAAATACAATTTTCAATTATATAGAAGCAAACACAAAATTTCTGGCCGCGGAGCTTTCCATTACAAATTATTACCAAACATGATAGATGCAAATATAATTGCTGTAAGTTCAGCTCCATGGATCTCCAATCACACCATATTAGCGATTACATCCAACCAAGCAGATCATGTGCTTAGGTCTCAAACCAGTCATACCAACAAGTTTTATCAATCTGCCTTGAATCTCTTCTGCTGAGCTTCAGAGTAGGTCGCTTAGTCGGACAAATGCCTAGAATAAAATTTCACTTCTGACAGCAGACACTAATAATCTGGCGCATAATGCAAGAAATGAAGTTGCAAATGTCTCGCATACCATACGGAAGGAAAAAGAAGAAACATAAGTAGCTTCAAGAAACAAAGCAAAGCATGCGCAGATCAGCACCATCACAACAAACCAACACTGTCCAAATAGCCAGCAAGTAAAATCATCACAAATAATCTGCCTACACAAGTAAGGAATGAAGCTTGCTCTTGAAAGCATACTGAAATGCATAAACCCTGCTATCATCCTTTTGGTTTCATCATTCACGGGTACAATGTAGCGTAACACCGTGGTATCAGATTAAACGACTTAATTTTATGCGAATGATACCTGAGGAGGGTGAATAGTTACAGTGTTACAAGTGTGTTAGCCAACATATAACATAGATGGAAGCAGGCATAGATCATATGACACCATTACAAGTGTAGGGCATACCATTTAGAAAACTTTACACCGATACATAGATAAACTTTGAGGAGAGCTTTGGGACACAAAGCTTGCAAACTCACGCACGTCCACAACATATAACCAAAAGCACCGAAGATCCTAAACCCAGAGTTAGTAAATCAAAACCCTACAACACTCGAGAGTCTTTGCGGAAACGACTGTGCGTCCAAGTGTGCTCCATCAAACCAAGTATTTCCAATTCTTCAAAGGACAATTCTGGAAGCACGGAGGGCTCCGTGCTTCCAGAAGCATACTAGCCGACTCTATATATATATATATATATCCCAACATATGTGCCTAGACAATTTGCCTAGATAATTTCTTCATCAATAGAAAATGTGCTCACCAGCATTTTTAAATGCAAAGCTCATGGTTTGTCACAACAACTTAATACAAAGCATAACTATTGAATGGAGTTTGCAGTACAACAAGATACAGCGGGTTCAAAACCTAGCCGAAAGTCTTATTTGGCACCTGGCTTTAGAAAAATATAGTTAAGAGATTTATGAAAATGAGTTAGGGTTGGATGAGAGAATCCAAACATACATTCTATGGGTCAGATAAGAGAATCCAAACATACACTCTCTGCCTCTGCAAGGCCAAACTTCCAAACTCTAATCAAATATACTTCAAACCCATAAACCCTCAAAATTTCCAGCCTCACTTTGTGGATTACAAACATACAAATCTTGACATCGCATAAAGATAGGAACCAAGTTTACTGTTCTGCAAATATTTCCGGTGATTCAACAGGAGAAATCAGCAATTCAGTGCGAAACACAACATGATATTTAGGTCAAAATTTCTACAACCCCAAAAGGAATTTGTTTCCCCTCGTTGTTGCACATGACTAGAGAAACAAAACAAATTCAGATTAAACTTCCAACAGAATAATTTAAGCCTGTAATTTTGAAAAGGAAAGTTTGATGGAACTAGATGATCACCGTAGCATAGGCTTCTCTTATCTTGAACTGATGCAATAAATTAGAGCCCCAGTCTCACAGCCCAACTTTGAGACCAATGAAGGACAAAACCTTCAGCCGTCACAAATTTGCCAAATAATGAAAGGCAACAATTAAATAAGTAACAATTTCACAGTGATTCAATCATAATGATTTCACAGCGTAACAGCTAAGAGTCACTATACAGTTGGGATAACAATGATATCATATCAGTCTATGTTGCATGGATTCGGGCATGACACTGTGGATACACTGCCACGACATACATTATAAGCTAAGGATACGACAATGGGCATGCACAGGCAAGCACGCACATATACAGGCGCACGCATATATATGCACATACTACAAAAAGTTTAATTCTGTCTGCTTGTATATATAGTAAGGAAATTAATACCGCAACCCATGATTGTACAAATTAAATACATTCATATAATGTCTTCAATTTGCATTATCTTCCGAGGATTCTTGTCATTATTAATAATTTAATATCTTCTCTCAAAAGTATCAGAGTACTCAAAAATTATCCAAGCCACATTCGAATTTTCACCCTTATATAAGAAAAAAAAAATCAAAAACAAAAAAAGTGACTAACAAGTAATGTTAAGCTTTCAACAGAGTATTATATCCCATACAATCTCCAATACAGACGTGTCAAATGTATTGAAGTATGTATGCATCATAAATATGATTATAATGTAAAATGTAAACTAGATAGTCAAGGACAGTAGGAAAAAAAAAATACGTATCCAAAGTAAATGCAAGACTAAATTTGATGATTATATTTAGGTATAGAACAAAGGACTTGAATAAGGAAGTAAATTATAACAAACACATCGCTATTAACTATGAAGATTTCCACTGTTGGAAAAATGGAGCCTTCTGACATAATTTAAAGGCTACATATTAGTAGTACAAGAAACTCGAATATGTAGCACAAGAAACTCTTCAAGTTATCAAATGCAAGGAAGATTTCAAGAAAACAATTTGGGAGCAGTAATTAATTCTTCATCAAATATACTTACTGAAAAATTAGGAATAGCTTTGAAAGTTTCCTGTTGCTCGCAATACCTAAGATTAGACGTTACCTTCGTATTCAGTATTATTGAGGAATCTTTCGGAACTCACAATAGAAAATAGTAATGAGGACAATAAGCTGATATAAAGGCAAGCATTCGCCGACCACTCCTGAGATGGCATTTGTCTCTTCTAATAAAAATGAAACATCACATTCAACTCCGTAAGGGTTCGGATGCAGAGAGGACAGGGCAAGAAAGTAGGTGCAACCGTGCAATGCCTAATCGCCAGAGGTTTTTCCTTGTCCTCCTCATAATTTCTTCTCCACCAATTTAAACTCAAAACAAGGATCATCTCGCTATTCCTTCGGTAGCACAAATAAGAAAGAGGACGCTTCAAGTTCTCCTAAATATAAAAGATGAGAGGACATAATGGCAAAAAAGAATCCCAACTGATTGTGGATTTGCGGTGGCATAGTGAGTAAGAACACAAATTACATGCCTAATGATCGATCCCCACTTACCCCACAAGATCTATTTCGATACCAAAACTCTCCTCTACCACTCCGAATCATTCTGAATCACTCTCCATAGACATCGCCTTCAATCCTCTCCTTCGCTGCAACAAGATTAGACAGATCAGTAAACCAGATAACCGATTAAATCGAAAAAAACCCTACTGAAATGAGAAATTAGAAAGGCTTAGTATACCTTTCTCGAGCCCTTCTTCTCCCTAACTTCGTACCTCTCCTGCGAGATTTCCGATAGCCATGCGCCAGGACTCACCAACTACACCCATCAAAAAGCCAAAATGAACTAAAAGGTCACATTTGAAGTTCAAGTATACGCGAAAGGGCAGATTTTGTGTTTGAAAAATAGGAAAGGAGAGCATACGAGCAAGCACTTCTGTATCAACTTGGACCTCTTCTTGGGTCTCTGCGGGAGCTTACACCCCTTCATTTGAAGAAAATCTTCCTCCTTCTCCTTGTTCGACAAGGAGATGAAGAACCGTGGTAAAACCGCTGCACCCCTCTCCTCCCCGTTCCCGATCACCCCGTTCTCTTCGAAGACCGTTGCAGCCGAGCCCCTCGTCGAATAAAACCGGTCCTCCTTCTCCGGCGACGACGACATCGATTGCGACTTCCCCCCGTTCTCGCAGCCCGCCGAATCCGCCTTCCTGATGACAAATTCCAAATTTGGGTATTGCAATGAGTTCAAATTCCCAACTTTTTAGATATCCTTCTTTGTATTTTTGATTCAAATTGACCTGAGGCAAAGAGGGGCAGGGTGATGATGGGGGGGTGGGGAAGGGAAGTGGTTGTCTCCTCCTCCTCCTCCTCCTCCTCCTCCGACGCCTCCGGCGATGATGCGGCGATTGATGCGGGAAAGGGACCGCCGAGGATTGCTATCGGATTTGGCAGGGGATCCTCCGCCCTCCTCGCGCACTTTCAAGCACCGGAGCCTCTTGCGGCTCCCCCACTGCAGGGGGAAGCTCGGCTCCGGCGCAGCCCCTCCTCCTCCTCCTCCTCCTACGCCTCCTCCTCCTCCTCGCGGCGCCCTCGGTGGATTCTTCGCTTCCCGATCCATCTAAATCCCACGAAAATAGAGAAAAATATAGAAAATGAACAAGAAAAACCCCACCTTCAGATTTACAACTGCAAAAGGAACAAAAACAACATATTTCTTACATCAAGATCCAGTTTTTACGGCGAAAAAAAGAGGGAAATGAGGAGAAAAAAGGGAGATTGAGGCGATTCCCCTGTAGATTGAGAGTACCCATCAGAGATTGATCGAGAAAAGGTGAGATCTCGTGCGTGAGAAAAGCGTAGAAAAAGGCCAAAAAAAAAAAAAGAAAAAAGAGGATACATAGGAAGCGTACAAAATACAGGGGACTTCCCCGCTTCTTCTTCAAATGAACTAGCTCTTTCTATATCTCTCTCACTTGTAGTTGTGATAAGAGCTCACAAACCCTCTTCTCTTCTTCTTCTTCTTCTTCTTCTTCTTCTTCTTTTTCTTACACGGCCCCTCCTTTTGCTTCAGAGGGAAGGGGTGTTCATAATAATAATAATAAAGGATAAAACCAACCACCCGTTTTTCTCTGTCTGTTTTTTCTTTCGCCCACTCCCCACACTACTAAACGGATGGATGTTCAGGATGCGGATGACCGTGCGATTTGGTTTTTGTGTGGACGGATGGACGCACCTGATCGTGCGTTTCATCTTCCTGTTCAGACATAGCGAGCCCTAGAATGCTTCGCTCCACTGTGGGGCAGTGAGAGAGACTAGGGGTACGGAGGGAAAGACATAAGTTTTGAGGGTAAGCTCACCGGGATGGTGGGAAGATTCTTACCGGGGGCAAGAATAAGAATTATAAGATGATATTTTTTGTCTTCTTCTTCTTTTTTTTTTCTTTTTTTTTTTTTCCGCTCTTCTGAAATTTTACTGAAGGTAAGGTCTTTGCATTGAAACCTCCGTTTCGCTCCGGATTAAATAAGAGCTAGTTATTTTAGAGGTAGGATTAAATTCAGAGTTAAGTCTGAATTAAATTAATTTTATATTTGAATGATAATTGAATTGTTCACGAAATTAAGAAAAATTACGTTTGGATAGATAAGATTGAGTAAGAAAATAGTGGGTAATTATAAATAAAAAATAATGATATTGTCTCAATTATTATATTTAAATTTAAATTTAAAATTTAAATAATTAAAAATAACAATTTATAATTTATAATTTATAATTCAAAATTAAAATCTATATTTTTAAATCTCAAATTTAAAAATTTAAAGCTATCAAATCTCAAGATTACAAATGATAAAATATCAAATTTAAATTTTAAATTAATAAAAATAAGTAATTTAAAATTAAAATTTAAAATGCAGAAATGTAAAATTATGTTTAAAATTTAAATATTTAAAGGTGAAAGACTTTTTATAAATTTAACAATTTTTTCTTCCAGGTCGGTTTTTTTAAATTATATAAACATTAAATAGGGGTGGGATTAGCAAACTAATCCCACCCCTATTCCAAGAGGGGGTGGGGTTAACTAACCCCACCCCACATGGGTTATCTCGGAATAATCCATTTGACCCCCCAAAAATTATGTTAGAGTTAAAGTGGGGATAAGAGGTTATCCCCGCTTTAACCCCGAATTAGACGCTACCTAAACATATAATTTTGTCACACTTTATTCAAATGTCTTAGTATTGAAATACCATTAATTTGGCTATTCAAATAAAAATCAACAAACTGACCGTCCCTAGCGCAAGTGATAAAGGGTTTGATGGTTGGTACCCAAGGTCCCAAATTCGAAATCTACTTGCTTCACATTTTCAGCTCTTTTTCCAAAGAAATAAACATGCTATCTTTCTCTCAAAAATAAATAAATAAATGAGACCAATGAAGCGGATAGCATGTTATCTTTCTCTCAAAAAAAAAAAAAAAAATCAACAGCACTTTTCGTCCTACGAACTTTTTTGCTTTTACTTTCTTAGTCATAGATATTAGTGGAGTATTTGATGAAAAAAAAAAGTTTGATTGCAGCGAGAAAAGATATAAGATTCTGAGTCGGAAATGTAGAAGTTTCAAATTCGTGCTTCTAATCTATATCTATCTATATCTATACTATATTATACTACAAAGCAAATATATTTGGTGGATTATTCTCACCTTTTGTTTTGTAAAAAAAAAAATAATTTGGTAAATTAATTTCATGTATTACAATATCTATTTCAAACTCTTCATTTACCCTATCAATAAATTAAATGTTTATATTAATTAAGAAAATATAAACTTAAATATTTCATATAATCTATAAATATAATTAAGAAAAATCTAAACTTAAACTATTTTATGTACTATTACACCCCATTTTAGAAGCCCAACTAGACGCGTGAACAAACCCGCTATATGGACACAATTTTTTTTACACGTGCACAATGTTGGAAATAAAGCACTAGTAAATACTATAAAGAAAGTAAGAAAGCAGTACCCTAGGTGAACTACCTTGCATGCAATCTCACTCTGCGCCATGTTCCACCCCACCCGACGTACCTGAAAAACAATCCTATAAGGAGTGGGAAACTACAAAGTTTTTTGGTAGGTGCAACAAGCTATCGAGGGCAAGTTACATCAATCAGTCACCTAGATAAAAACAATCGTAGAGTAAGCTAAAACGAGGTACATTAAGCACATGTAAGTAGTAAAGACTGTGCAACTACTATCAGGATATCTGTGACCAAGCCTAGTTATGCGTCAAACAATATCGAATATCAATTGTAGAGGACCTAATTAATGGGTAGTCCTATGGACCGGTGCCATAAGCCCAATCGGGGCAGCTGCTACTCGATGCTGAATGGTGAAATAAAGGCCAAATTGTGACCTAACGGGTCGAATAGCAACCACTATTCGAGAGAGCTCACCCAAACATGAGTTGATCATGCCATAGTGGCAGTGATAGAGGAGCAAAACATCACGATTTGGCAGTGATAAAGGACCTAATTAATGGGTGGTCCTATGGACCGATGCCATAAGCCCAATCGGGGCAGCTGCTACTCGATGCCAAATCGTGAAATAAAGGCCAAATCGTGACCTAACGGGTCGAATAGCAACCACTATTCGGGAGAGCTCACCCAAACATAAGTTGATCATGCCATAGTGGCAGTGATAGGAGCAAAATATCAAGTGGCGAATCATCATACTTTATAGTTGCAACCCCCTACCCCTACCTTTCTTAAATTTAAATTTTAAAATTTCTTGAATATTTGAGTTACTCTTGTAAACTCTTGTTTGAAAGTGGAAATAGGGTGAGCAACCTCCGAGCACTATTGAAACTTCTTTTCACTTTTAGTTTAGCTTAGGTTAGCATGTGTAACATAGCGAATCCCTAATAGGTTATACCGAACTTCAGTCAAATTGACCGAAGTGTGGTGATGGACAAGTTGAGGTCCGTTGATCATTTCGAATGCTTCGGAGTGCACTAGACTAGTGGTTAGGACCTTGGAGAGCAAGCTGGAAAATTTCAGGCCTTTTTGTGCTGAAAATACTCTCGGGGTCCGGACCCTGAGTGTAGGGTCCGGATCCCGAACTCGCAGCAAGTGGGGTTGGACTAAAGTGTTAAATTGATGAGGGGCCTTTGTGCAAATGGCTGTTGGGAGGATATATACATGAGTTTTAAAGCCCTTGAGCTCATTTCCCCTCACACCAACATCAAAGAGAAAACTCTCTTTCTCTCTCTAAGACTCTCTACCCTCTCTCCCTTTCTCTCCTTCTCTCACTAGGGTTTGCTCCAAGAGAGGAGCTTGGTGGAGAAGAAGGCTTGCTTAGGGATAAAGCTAGCTCTTGTGCTTGAGTGAAGGAGAAAGCTAAGGTTTGAGGTGAGTTTTTGTGGTTATGAGTTAGGGTTTGGTTGTGTTTCCTTCTAGTTGTTGTTTCTAGAGGATGTTATGGTAGATTAACTCTAGAATCTCCAAGTAATAGTGGGTATTTTGTGATGATGAAAACCTAGGGTTAGAAATTAGGGTTTTGTAAACTATGAGGTCTAAGATGAAATTGATCTCTTGTAGCCCTAATTGGAGTATAAACCGACACGTTGGGAGACTCGGATAGAAGTTCCGACGAGTCTACGACGAGATATTGGGGAAAAATGCTATTTCGGCTTCGTTTGTCGTAGGTCGAGAAAATAGGTGACCATAAATCATGAGACTTGAGTTGTAGCCTTCCAGCATCCCTACGAGGTGGGTGGTGCTATCCGAAATTATCGAATTTCTCATTATGTCTATGTCGCTTTTTTGAGTATATATGTACACTTGTGGCATTCATGCATTGTAGGGTATTATGACATGTGGTTATGGTATGGAACCTATTGTATGCTTTCAATGAAAAAGAACATGTGAATGGATAGTGGACTATCCATATAGAAATCCTAAATGTATGAAATGAATGTGGGACTATGACATTAGTAAACAAAGGTGACATTGACACTAGAGAGTATGAATAGCACCTGGAATTGTGGTATGCTAGATAAGGTAAAACCTTAAAGAGCATTGTGGCAAGAATGGCAAAGTATCCTCAAAATTGAGGATTTGATTATACTCACATTTGGTCTATATGCTTGAGGGCGGTAGCTCCCTCTCAAGCGGTGAGCTCCGGAGTGGTCACCACTGGGTTGTAGCGGTATTCTCCCCAGTAGACGGTCCCGTCCGGTTGTAACGGAATTCTCCCCGATAAAAAGGGATTTGGTTAGTGAGTTGGGGTTAACCATGAGTTAACCAAGATGATTGGGTAAAAGCCAAAGTAAATATGAAAGACATGCATGCATCATCATGAGCATATTACTTGTTGATTCAATTCTTGTACAGGCATTGTACTAGCATTAATATGGTTTGCTATCTATCTCTTCTTTTCCTACATATGCCTGAGTAGACCTAGTGAGCGAGTCAGCGGGGTCGGCAGCTGAACCCACTGGGAACTTTCATTAGTTCTCACACCACCAACCTTGCAGATCCTAGCGCAAGCCGGGCGGTCGAGGATCGCGGCAAGGGCATCGCACCCTAGATAGCGGCTACCCGAGTATAGTTTGTACCCTGTTTATTATCATCTTTTGTATATGATGATGTATAAATGATGTAAATTCAGATGTGGTATATGTTTCGTGATGAATCATATGATGTATATTGAAAGAAAAGAATGTAATATGTGGATAGCTTATGTTTGGTTAAAAGCAATCAAATTACATGTGTGGATGTATGGATAATAGTAGTATCTTCACCTGCTTGTGGTTTCTTGCCTTCGTGCAAGCCATGTATACTCGAATTCTTTTTGTATAAATTGCTATACATGTTGATATTTGCGTGGAGTCTTAGGCGGACAGGGGAGGTTCTGTCCGTTCGACGTCTGTGGACGTACCCGAACCGACCAAATTGGCTTTCGCGGGGCCAGACAGATATAATAGTATCAGAGCGGTGAAAGTAAAAGTCTAGGATGCCTTAGGGACCTTAGGATTGGAAACCTTAAGGATTATAGGAGACGAGTAACGTGGACTTAGCATATAGCGAAAGCTAGATGGATTGGGTTAATTGGTAGCACGTCTCTAAGCGTAATTAGAGATGAATCCAAGTGGTCATTCGTTCTCAACTTGAGGGGTTATGTTGGGCGGCCGACAACATAATGCCGAGAGATAAGGACAAGTACACTTGATTGCTTTCGCCTGATTTGGTTGTTGGTTGGGGTGTATAGTTGCGACGTGTGTGTCACGTAGGTCGAGTACTAATGTGTGTGCTACGTTTCAGAAAACAATGGCACCGACTCGACGTCCGGCTACGAGATCCACTCCGGCATCACCTCTTGAGATGCCCGAGCAATCTGGGTCTAATGAGGTTCGTGAGTTACGAGCCCAGGTAGCCGCATTGGCTGGGGCTATGCAGCGGCAAGAAGAGCAGATTGGGAGGCTCCATGAGTTAGTGTCTCAACAGGCGGCGGCGGCTACACCTGTGAGTCAGGACCCACCTGCACCTGTGGCACCGACTCCTACGGTGGCGGGGACACCGGTGACGATTATTCTTCCGACAGCTTCGGGTTCTTCGGCCCTTTATCTGGATGCACTAGAGGCCAAACAGGAGCGGTCGTCGGCGGTATTGACGGCCTTTAAGTGCTTCAACCCTCCGACTTTTGATGGGGAAGTGACGGATCCTTGGGTGATGGAGGCATGGCTTACCGCTATAGAGGCGTTATTCGAAGATATCTATACATTGGAGAAAGATAAGGTTCATTTGGTCGCGCACTGCTTCGAGAAGTCGGCTCGTTGTGGTGGACGTGAGTTAAGAAGAATCGGTCTGCGGATCTTCCTTCGTTGACTTGGGAAGAATTTCGGGGGTTGCTACTAATGGAGTACTTCTCCGATAGTGATAAGCGAAAAATGAAAGAGGATTTTCTCAAGTTGAGGCAGGGAAGTCGTTCTGTGTGGGAGTACGAGCGGGAATTATCGCATTTGGTGAATTGTGTACCGGGATTGATTCATAGTAACCGGGACCGAGCGGAGTGCTTTGAGAGGGGGTTGCGGCCCGAGATATTCAAGGTGATACATGCCTTCAGGTTGAAGACTTATGAGGATGTATAGGATCGCGCCCTTTGGGTGGAGTGAGGGAATTGGATCGCGCGGGAGGAGCGCGACTCATTCGAAAAGGAAAAGGAAAAGACAAAGAAGCGTGCTGCTAGTGGTTCCGAGGGTTAGTCGAGTTCTAAGTGACCCCCTCGGTACCCACGAACACAGTGGAGGAGCCGGGAGTCAGTCGAGGAGCCAGGCATCCTTCCAGTGCATGATCTGTGGTGGGGATCATCAAGCGATTGGCTGTCCTCAGCGTGAGGGAAGGTGTTATAGATGTGGCCAGGCAGGGCACTTAAGTCGGGAGTGTCCGGGTGGAGCATCGACTGCCCCGTTAGCTGCGTCAGTCCAGTTCGCCCCGAGACAACTTGCGAGATTGCCACATGCTATGTCGGCTGGACGCTCGTCTGTGCCGCGTCAGCCAGAGGTATCTCGAGCGGCGCCTAGTGGCGAGTTTTTGCTGCCCAGGTGGAAGAGCCTGTGCGATGTCGTGGCAGGTATTGTTTTAATTAATGGCACAAGAACTAGAGCATTGTTCAACATTGGTGCATCAAACTCATTCATTAGCATATCATTCGCTAGAGCTCATGATATTGAGATTTCAGATAGTGCGGATGCTTGGTGGGTCTATGCATCCGAGCACACCTTTAGTGTCAAGGAGGAATGTGCAGCTTGTCCAGTGCAAATTAGTGATTGGATTATGCCGGCGGATTTACTTGTCTTGAGCCGGATAAAAGGCTTCGACATAATTCTTGGGATGGATTGGCTCTCAAAATATTATGCCACAATTGATTGCGAGAGCAGGGTAATCACTTTTCGTGAGCCTGGTCAGGAGGAGGTAGTTTATCGTGCATGTAAAAGCTCGCTCTTTGCTATGACGGTGTCAATGTCGAGAGCGAGGAAATTGATTAATAGCAGATGTGTTGCCTACTTGGCTTCCGTGGTGGAGACTCAGAAGGAGCTCCCAACACTTAGGGATGTTTCGGTAGTGCATGAATTTCCAGATGTGTTTCCTACGCAGTTACCGGGATTGCCATCGGACCAGGAGATCGAGTTCGTCATTGACTTGGTTCCCGGGACGGCGCCGATTTCAAAGGCCCCGTATAGAATGGCACCGGCGGAGTTAAGGGACTTGAAAGCTCAATTGCAAGATCTACTCGACAAGGGCTTTGTGAAGCCGAGTGTATCGCCGTGGGGAGCCCCGGTGCTATTTGTGAAGAAGAAAGATGGGACACTTCGGCTTTGCGTGGATTATCGTGAGCTGAACAAGATGACAATCAAGAATAAGTACCCGTTGCCGAGAATTGATGATATGTTTGACTAGTTGCAAGGGTCTCGGGTATATTCTAAAATTGATCTTCAGTCGAGGTACCACCAGTTGAAGATCAAGCCGGAGGATGTGCACAAAACGGCGTTTTGTACGCGTTATGGCCATTATGAGTTCACGGTAATGCCGTTTGGGCTTACAAATGCCCCTGCAGCGTTTATGGACTTGATGAATTGGGTCTTTCGGCCATTGTTGGATCGATGTGTCGTGGTATTCATTGACAACTTATTGATCTATTCTCGGAGTGATGAAGAGCACGAGAAGCATTTGAGGACCGTGATACAAATTCTCTGAGAAAATAAGCTCTATGCTAAGTTGAAAAAGTGTGATTTTTGGCTTTGTGAGGTTGCCTTCTTAGGCCATGTAATTTTTAGGAATGGTATTTCTGTTGACGCAAAGAAAGTTGAGGCGATTAGAAATTGGCCTCGCCCGACGACTATTGCGGAGGTCCACAGTTTCCTTGGTCTTGCGAGCTACTATCGGCGGTTTGTGGATGGGTTTGCTAAAATAACTACTCCACTAACGCGCCTTACGCACAAGGGAGTAAAGTTTGTGTGGAGCGACGATTGCGATCAGAGCTTCCAGGAGTTAAATGCAAGGTTAATGACTTCGACCCCGGTACTCGCTCTACCGATTCCGGGGGAGAGCTTTGTGGTTTATAGTGATGCCTTTTACAGTGGTTTTGAGTGTGTTCTGATGCAATGTGGGCGAGTCATTGCTTATGCTTCTTGCCAGTTGAAAAGCTATGCGAAGAACTACTCTATCCATGACCTTGAGCTAACCACGGTGATATTCGCGCTGAAGTTGTGGAGGCATTATCTATACGGTGAGCGCTGTAAGGTGTATACTGATCATAAAAGCCTCAAGTACTTGTTCACCCATAAAGAGTTGAATATGCGGCAACGGCGGTGGTTGAAATTACTAAAGGACTATGATGTCACTATTCTATACCACCCGGGAAAAGCCAACGTAGTGGCCGATGCATTGAGTAGAAAGTCGGTGGAAAATCTAGCTATGGCAATCACGCATCAACCGGCATTGCAGAAGGAGATGCAACGGTTGGGTCTTGAAGTGGTAGCTCCAGAAGTACCGGCTATTATTGCCGCATTAGTGGTTCAACCGACCTTGTTGGAGAGAATCAAGGAACGTCTGGCTATGGATCCATATCTCCAAAAGGTGCGGAGCGACGTGGAGAGCGGACGTGCCGGTGATTTCGGCGTAGGGTCCGATGGCGCACTTCGGTTCCAAAACCGTTGGTGTGTGCCCAAGGATAAGGACATTCGAAAGGCTATATTTCAAGATGCGCATTAATCCTCTTATAGTGTGCACCCAGGCGGCACTAAAATGTATAAGGACTTGAAAGTGTATTATTGGTGGCCGGAGATGAAGAAAGACATTGGGGAGTTTGTGGCGCAGTGTTTAACGTGCCAACAAGTTAAGACGGAGCGCCGATTTCCAGCAGGGAAGTTGCAAAGCTTATTTATTCCCGTTTGGAAGTGGGAGGATATAACGATGGATTTTGTGGTCAGTCTATCCCGATTGCAAGCCGGACGTGATGCTATTTGGGTGGTAGTGGATCATTTGACGAAGTCGGCTCATTTTTTGTCGATCCATACCACTTGGTCTGAGGATAAGTTGGCACAGGTGTATCTTAACGAGCTTGTGAGATTGTATGGAGTTCCATCTTCCATAGTATCAGATCGAGACTCCCGTTTTACATCTCACTTTTGAAGAGCTTGCAAGATGCTCTGGGCACACGGCTCAACTTTAGCACGGCATTTCATCTTCAAAGTGATGGTCAATCGGAGAGGACGATTCAAATCCTTGAGGACATGCTTCGGGCATGTGTACTCAATTATAAGGGTGGGCGGCATGAATATTTGCCGATGGTCGAGTTCGGATATAATAACAGCTACCAGGAGAGTATTGCGATGGCGCCATTCGAGGCACTTTATGAAAGAAAGTGTCGCTCCCCTATTCATTGGAGCAAGGTGGGTGAAAGAGTCACCCTTGGTCCGGATGTGCTGCGAGAGGCGAAGGAAAAAGTTCACATTGCTCACCAGAGACTGTTGACGGCGCAGTCGCGACATCAGAGTTATGCAAATAAGCGCCAAAAGGATTTAGAGCTCGCGGTGGGATACCGTGTCTTTCTAAAATTGTCACCCATGCATGGTGTTAAGCGGTCTGGGGTTCAGGGAAAGCTTAGTCCCCGATACATTAGACCGTTTGAGGTGTTGGAGCGTGTGGGTGCGGTGGTGTATAGACTTGCGTTACCACCGAGGCTTACGGGAGTTCACAATGTATTCCATGTATCCAGTCTCCGCAAGTATGCCCATAATTCCTCTCATGTCTTAGAATATGAACCGATGGAGTTACATGAAGATATGACTTATGAAGAGTTTTTGGTGTGCATCCTTGCTCGAGAAGCGAGGGAATTGCGGAATCGTACCATTCTGTATGTGAAAGTCGAGTGGAGCAATCATGCGAGGCGTGAAGCTACTTGGGAACTCGAGAAGGCAATGCGCGAGACTTATCCTCATCTATTCGAGTAGATGAGCTAAGGTATGGATTTAAGTTTCGCGGACGAAACTACTTTTAAGGGGTAGGGAATGTAACATACTGAATCCCTAATAGGTTATACCGAACTTCAGTCAAATTGATCGAAGTGTGGTGATGGACAAGTTGGTGAGGTCCGTTGATCATTTCGAATGCTTCGGAGTGCACTAGACTAGTGGTTAGGACCTTGGAGAGCAAGCTGGAAAATTTCAGGCCTTTTGTGCTGAAAATGCTCTCGGGGTCCGGACCCTGAGTGTAGGGTCCGGACCCCGAACTCGCAGCAGGTAGGGTTGGACTAAAGTGTTAAATTGGTGAGGGGCCCTTGTGCAAATGGCTGTTGGGAGAATATATACATGGGTTTTAAAGCCCTTGAGCTCATTTCCTTTCACACCAATATCAAAGAGAAAACTCTCTTTCTCTCTCTAAGACTCTCTACTATCTCTCCCTTTCTCTCCTTCTCTCACTAGGGTTTGCTCCAAGAGAGGAGCTTGGTGGAGAAGAAGGCTTGCTTAGGGGTGAAGCTAGCTCTTGTGCTTAAGTGGGGGAGAAAGCTAAGGTTTGAGGTGAGTTTTTGTGGTTATGAGTTAGGGTTTGGTTGTGTTTCCTTCTAGTTATTGTTTCTAGAGGATGTTATGGTAGATTAAATCTAGAGTCTCCAAGTAATAGTGGGTATTTTGTGATGATGAAAACCTAGGGTTAGAAATTAGGGTTTTGTAAACTATGAGATCTAACATGAAATTGATCTCTTGTAGCCCTAATTGGAGTATAAACCGACACGTTGGGAGACTCAAATCGAAGTTCCGACTAATCTACGTCGAGATATTGGGGAAAAATCATATTTTGGCTTCGTTTGTCGTAGGTCGAGGAAATAGGCGACTATAAATCACGAGACTTGAGTTGTAGCCTTCCGGCATCCTACGAGGTGGGTGGTACTATCAGAAATTATCGAATTTCTCATTATGTCTATGTCGCCTTTTTGAGAATATATATACACTTGTGGCATTGATGCATTGTAGGGTATTATGACATGTGGTTATGGTATGGAACCTATTGTATGCTTTCAATGAAAAAGAACATGTGAATGGATAGTGGACTATGCATATAGAAATCCTAAATGTATGAAATGAATGTGGGACTATGACATTAGTAAACAAAGGTGACATTGACACTAGAAGGTATGAATTGCACCTGGAATTGTGGTATGTTAGACAAGATAAAACCTTAAAGAACATTGTGGCAAGAATGGCAAAGTATCCTCAAAATTGAGGATTTGATTATACTCACATTTGGTCTATATGCTTGAGGGCGGTAGCTCCCTCTCAAGCGGTGAGCTCCGGAGTGGTCACCACTGGGTTGTAGCGGTATTCTCCCCAGTAGACGGTCCCGTCCGGTTGTAGCAGAACTCTCCCCAATAAAAAGGGATTTGGTTAGTGAGTTTGGGTTAACCATGAGTTAACCAAGATGATTGGGTAAAAGTCAAGGTAAATGTGAAAGACGTGCATGTATCATCATGATCATATTACTTGTTGATTCAGTTCTTGTACAGGCATTGTAGTAGCATTAGTATGGTTTGCTATCTACCTCTTCTTTTCCTACATATGCCTGAGTAGACCTAGTGGGCGAGTCGGTGGGGTCGGCGGCCGAACCCACTGGGAACTTTCATTAGTTCTCACACCACCAACCTTGCAGATCCTAGCGCGAGCCGGGCGGTCGAGGATCGCGACAAGGGCATCGCACCCTAGATAGCGGTAACCCGAGTATAGTTTGTACCCTGTTTATTATCATCTTTTGTATATGATGATGTATAAATGATGTAAATTCAGATGTGGTATATGTTTCGTGGATGAATCATATGATGTATATTGAAAGAAAAGAATGTAATATGTGGATAGCTTTTGTTTGGTTAAAAGCAATCAAATTACATGTGTGGACGTATGGATAGTAGTAGTATCTTCACCTGCTTGTGGTTGCTTTCCCTCGTGCAACCCATGTATAATCGAATTCTTTTTGTATGAATTGCTGTACATGTTGATGTTTGCGTGGAGCCTTGGGCAGACAGGGGAAGTTCTGTCCTTTCGGTGTCTGTGGGCGTACCCAAAACGACCAAATTGGCGGTCGCGGGGCGTGACAGCATGGCAGTCAACCATTGATAGAGTTCAAGGCTACTGATGTAACAACTTACACTTAGCCTCCCACTTTCTCTCTCCCTCTTCTTCCATACTCGAGGGGGAAACTCCCTCTATGTACTATCCCTCTATCCCTATATATCTCTTTCTTCTTCCCTCTCTCTCTCTCCTTTTTTTCCTTCATATTCTTCCCTTTTCCCCCTCCATCACTCTTCTCTCTCTTCTTCTCTTCTCCTAACTCTTTTTCTACTTCTCTCCTCTCCTTAAGTGGAGCTAGTCCTTCCTCGGCATGGGCTTCAGTGAAGCCTATGAAGCAACAACCATGACAATAGAGATTGAAATCTCATGTCATAGCATAATCATTGTCCAGGTTATAGATTAACCCTACCACTGACTCAAACGCCCATATAACTCAACAAACCCAACACCATCTCCGCGTCCATATTACCCACCTCTAATCACCTATGTATCACTCTATTAGGACTCATCATGACATACCTGACACTCATCTCAAGCATAGATTATTCAGAATAAGATGATGACGTATTTTGCTCATCATAATGTATCTGATACTCATCTCAAGCGTACATCATTCATTCTTCCCAAGTTACTCCCAACAAAAATATCTTCCTTTTCACTAATCTTTCTGGCATTTGGGACTTCTTCTCTTTCACAACATTTTTAGTCGAGATACATTATCCTATCACACTCTCTCGCTCTTACCCTATTCTAGTCTTCATACCACTAACCAAGACATATACTAGATAACCATCTAATCTAGTGGATTATTTCTCTACCCAATTAATTTGGCCCTCTTTGATCCATTGGCTTTAAATTTGGCCATCTTTTCAAATGACTTCATAAAAAGGGACATCGAGGCATGACAGATTAATGTGGTATCAGAGCCAAATTTACAACCACAACTTCACTCATGGATTTTTTGAAAAATAAACTGAACTATTGGTTAGGTTGACCGATAGAAAGACCTAAGGTATATAGGCACGCGAGTGCAAAGTGATTGAGCTTGAGTCCCATGTGTGTGTCGAGTCGAATTATTCTCTTGACGCTGTTTCTTTATTACAAATGGCTCGAGGTAGACCCTCTCGTCCCGACCGCGGTAGTGGATGTGCTGGTATGGAGGCATCTGGTGGTACGCGGGAGCGTGCCTTGTCAGGTGGAGGTAGTGGGGACCGAACAGGCACTGAGCCACTGGGCGATGCTTCCACCCAGCAGCTCGAGGCTTAGGTGGCAGACTTGAGGATCCAGATGGCTGCCCTCATCGGCATGGTCTAGCAGTTTATCATACCTGCTACTGCTCAAGCCCCACCTCCGGCGCAGGCACTATGGCAACTGTGGACCCTCTTGCAGCGTCTACACCAGTCGTGACACTAGCCGCCGCAACGACGATTATTTCCGCTAGGGGTACTAACACCCTTGCAACGAAGGGCGCTCGCATCAGGAAGAAACTGGGGGAATTTTGAAAGTTTGATTTGCTGAAGTTCGCAAGCAAATCGAACGATGGGTGGGTTGTTGAGCGATGGGTCACCCACATGGAGAAGCTATTTCAGGACTTGAACATCAAGGAATAGGATAAGGTTCCTCTTGCCGCCGATTATCTTGAGGGCGAGGCAGATAATTAGTGGAGACCGTATCGGGAAGGCCGATTTTCCACGATTTATCCACCTTAGAAGGAGTTCCGAGAGCTCCTCTACGGTCAGTACTTCAAGGACAGTACTAAACAGGGCTTAGAGCGTGAGTTGGAGCGGCTCATGCAGGGCAACCGCTCCGTGACAGAGTATAAGTGAGACATCTCTCGCATTGTTGGGCTGATCCCTTTCGTGGTTCGCGACGAGTACCACAAAGTGCGGATGTTTGTTAAGGGGCTAAAACCCAACATCAGGATTCTGATCATGTTGCACGGTGTCATGATATTTCGATAAGTGCCTGGACAGAGCCCAGATGATACAGAACGACATGGAGGAGGCACGAATTGAGCGAGACATTTTTGATAAGAATAGGGACAAGAAGTGTCCCCACTCTAAGTCGAGCGGTGTGTAAGGGACTTAGAAAAATTATGTGGCAGCCCGATCCCTAGCTCAACTCTGCTAGTGAAAACGGATTGAAAACGGGTTGTCAAGGAGACCCAAATCCAACCCGCTGTGGGAAACTCAAGGATTGCAAAACTGCCATGAGTTACACTGTGACTCTTGAGCTTTTGGCTATTATGAGGGCTCATTATGTATGAGTTAGTGGGTGTGTTGAATGGCTAGATTCAATATACCTAGGAGCCTATAAATAGTGTGGTTGGCTAAGACCAAAACACACAAGAGAGTGTGTTTGTATGCTGTAATCTCTTTTTCTAAGTAGTGTTGTACTTAGCTTTTTGAGAGAACCTCCACCTCTTTCTCTTATTTTTTCTCTTTGCATACCTAGTCGTAGGACGTGAAGGTCGGGGCTTGCAACAAGGACAAAGGCTTGTCCATCTCTGCGAAGAAAGGTGGGCGCCACAGGGGCTTTGCGAACGAAAATGTTAAGTCTGTGACAGTTGGTATCAGAGCCAGGTTCGAGCAAGGAACCATGTCGTCATCCAATGCAAGAGTTGTCGACGTTCGGGGTGAACCTCCAAAGCAACCCTCCAAGCAGAGCAAGAGCAGAGACACGCGAATCACGAGGGATTCTGCGTCGTTGGAGGACCGCCTTGCGCTGTTGGAGGACATAATAGCAAAAATGGGTGAGAGGTACACCGAAATGGCTGATTCCTTTAACTCATTTAACGAAGATGTCTGCAGCATAGAGGAAAGCGTCGCTACTGCCATGGCGACCTTTCGAAGCGAACTCGAAAAGCTCCAAGGCTGACTCGTCGTGACGAGGACCGAAAGAACCTGATCGAGGAGCTCATTGCTCGAGTCGACGAGGTCGAAGACCTCAAGACGAGAGTAACGATCCTTGAAAAAGTGGTGGCGCGTGGCTATAAACCCGAAAAAAAGTCCGCTTCGAAGGTACGTGTCCCTGAGCCTCAAAATTTCAGGGGTACCCGCGATGAGAAGGAGATCGACAATTTTCTGTGGCACATGAAGTGCTACTTCAAAGCATTGCGGCTGCACGACGAGGAGGAGAAAGTCCAGGCTGTGTACATGTATCTTGCTGACGACGCGATGCTGTGGTGACGTCGGCGTTCTGTAGAGGCCGAGAAAGGCCAATGCAGCTTGAAGACGTGGGAGTACTTTGTGCGCGAGCTCAAGGCGTAGTTCTACCCCGAGCACGTTGAGTATCTTGTGAGGAAGCAACTTCGACGACTCAAACACACCGGGACGCTCAAAGAGTATGTCAAGGAATACTCTAAGTTGATGCTGTCTATCACCAACATAGCGGAGGAAGATCGCTTATTCTTCTTCCTCGACGAGCTCCAACTTTGGGCGAACAAGGAGCTTGTGTTGCGCGATGTCAAGGACGTGGCCTCCGCAATTGCCTTGGCGGAAAAACTGCCTAAGTACGAGCGGGCGGATTCAACTCGCAGCAAGGCACCCAAAGCGAGTAAGGCTAAAGGTGGAGGAGACTGCCGCGACCAGAAGGAGCGCAGAGGCCGCAAGAGGGGTCCTGTGCCGCCGCCGAAGAAATTGACATGCTACGTCTGCGGCGAGAACCATTCGGCGAGGGACTGCCCAAAGAAGAAGCAGGTGAATGCAGTCCCGACCGAGTAGGGCGGGGGCAATGCATAACCGACGAAGATGGGCGCATTCAGGCTTGTCAGCGCAGTTCAAGGGCTGGCAAGCAGCAGTAAGCCCCTCAACAAGGAGCTTCTGTACATCGATGTGACCCTTAACGGCAGGGCTACATGAGCATTAGTGGACACGGGAGCCACTCACAACTTTGTTGCCGAGGTGGAGGCCAAATGGATAGGCCTTTCCCTTGAGAAGGATGCTAGCAGGATCAAGACCGTCAACTCTGAGGCGCAACCTGTTGTTGGCATAGCCAAGGGCGTGGCCATTGCGGTGGGACCTTGGAGAGTCACTGCAAACTTCACCGCTTCACCTATCGACGACTTCCAAGTCATACTAGGTATGGACTTCTTGGCTTTGTCGAAGGCGGTTTCGATGCCACACCTTAGGGCCATAATCATCATGGATGAGGCGGCCCCCTGCATGGTCCTAGCAAGCCAGGAGAAAATGGTAAGCACCGAAACCCTCTATGTATTGCAGTTGCGAAGGGGTGTGAACCGTGGCGAGATGACTTACCTTGTGGCCATCCGCGAGGTGAGTGACGAGGGCCTCGAGGAGGAGGGCCTTCCTGGGAAGATTGAGGCGGTCTTGGCAGATTTTCAGGATGTTATGCCGAAGGAGCTGCCGAAGCAACTTCCACCTAGGCGGGAGTTGAATCATGCCATCGAGCTCGAGCCAGGAGCCAAACCGCCAGCGAAAGCGCCATATAGAATGGCCGCGCCAGAGCTCGAGGAGCTGCAAAAGCAGTTGAAGGAGCTCCTCGATGCAGGCTTTATTCGACCGTTGAAAGCATCTTACGAAGCACCAGTTTTGTTCCAGCAGAAGAGTGACGAAAGCCTGCGGCTTTGTATTGATTACAGAGCGCTCAACAAGGTAACGGTAAAAAACAAGTACCCTATTTCTTTGGTTGCAGATCTCTTCGACCAATTGGGCGGAGTGAAGTACTTTACCAAACTCGACCTTCGCTCTAGGTACTATCAAGTCCAGATTGTGGAAGGAGATGAGGAAAAGACCACGTGCGTGACGAGGTATAGGGCCTATGAGTTCCTTGTCATGCCGTTCGGCTTGACGAACGCGCCAGCGACCTTCTGCACACTCATAAACAAGCTGTTCCATCCCTATCTTGATCGATTTGTGGTGGTGTACCTCGACGACATCGTGGTATACAACAACACCTTGGAGGAACACATCGAGCACTTGCGAACCGTCTTCCAAATGCTACGGGAGAACCAGTTGTTCGTCAAGAAGGAGAAATGCATATTCGCAAAGGAAGAGGTGCACTTCCTTGGCCACTGGATAGGCCCGGGCCTAATTCGCATGGACCAGCGGAATGTGCTAGCCATCTGCGAATGAGAGACCCCAACGACGGTGTCCGAGTTGCGGTCTTTTCTTGGGCTGGTCAACTATTACTATCACTTCATTGCGGGCTACTTTGCCAGAGCAGCCCCGTTGATGGATCTGCTAAAAAAACACCACTCGTGGGTTTGAACCTCACAATGCGCCGAGGCATTCGAGGACCTAAAGGAGCGGTGACGGAGGATCCAGTGCTGCGACTACCCGATTGCAGTCGCACCTTTGAAGTACATAGTGATGCCTCTGACTTTGCTATTGGCGGTGTCCTCATGCAGGATGGGCACCCTATCGCCTATGAGAGCCGCAAGCTCAATGACACTGAGCGGTGTTACACTGTCCAGGAGAAGGAAATGACCACTATGGTGCATTGCTTGCGAACCTGGTGGCACTATTTGCTTGGGAGCAAATTTGTGGTGCGCACCGACAACATTGCCACGAGCTACTGCCAGTCGCAAAAGAAGTTGTCACCAAAGCAGGCGATGTGGCAGGACTTCTTGGCGGAGTTCGACATGGAGATACAATACAAGCCCGGAAAGGAAAACCGCGTGGCTGATGCTCTCAGCCGCAAGGCTGAACTTGCAGCCGTGTGACAGCTTCACGGGACACTCCGCGATCGACTTCGTTCAGGAACCAACGAGGACCCTATCACTCAAAATCTGGTGCAGCTTGTCAAGGAGGGCAAAACACAAAGGTTTTGGCTGAGTGACGGGTTGCTCCTTACCAAGGGCCGACGGGTGTACGTGCCCAGGTGGGGCAACCTTCGCCGCGAGCTCATCAAGGAGTGCCATGACTGTCACGCCCCGGGACCGATACCAATTTGGCCCGACCCGAGCACGTCAAACAGACGCCGAACGGACAGAATTTTTTCTATCCGCCCAAGGCTCATCACATGTACATTTTCATCAATAGAGAAAAGCACTAGCGAAAACATAAACAAACGGCTTACACGAGGGTAAGCAATAGCCACGAGTGAGAGAAAAAGGAAACTAAACATTCACTTGTACTATGATTCATTTTTGATCATATACACTGCATTCATCTTGTACATTTTCAAATTCCTTACATTTCATTTCATCATTTCTTTCTTACATCACATTTACCTCAAAATACACATTACATTCTTTTCTTTACATTATTTCTTATCAAGTACAAAGATGATCATAGGGTACTTTACTACAAATTGAAACCCAACTTTGGTGCCTTCTGACTAAGGCGTGATACCTTTACCTCGGTCGCTCGCTGGCTCGCTCGGTCCCGGCTCTGTGAAAATAGTGGGGTGAGAACTACAACAAAGTTTCCAGTGGGTTCGGCCTCAACATCACCGACTTTCCCACTAGGACTAACTCAGGCATAATAGAAAGAATAAGCTGCATATAGTAACCAATCTATACATGATGCTAATATGCCTGAACAATAAAGCAAGGAGTATGCTCAACATTAAATAAATGCAGATTATGCAAATTCTTTGTTCTTTTCACTTTATTCTTTGTTCTTTGTTCTTTGCACTTTGTTCTTTGCTCTTTGTTCTTTAATCTCAAGGCTAACCCGGGGGTATCGCTACATTGACTTGCTTCACATTAAGTCCATCATCGCAAGAACTCACCCGCTAGGACCGTCCTTCGGGTTTACTCCAACCCGTGATGCATAACTCCGGAGCGCATCGCCCGAGGGGGAGCGACCGCCCTCGAGTACGGAACTCATAGCAAGTGTGATCATATCCTTAACTCAAAGGATTTATAAGTTTAATCTTGACTTTACACTAGCTCTAGTGTTCCTTCATCACTTTTTGTTGCCACTCTAGCAATTACATTCTTTACATTCTTTATTTTTGGCTACCTCTGGCACTTCATATTCTTTACTCCCCACATTGCTTTAACTTTAAACATTGTCATTTTTCTTATTCTTTGCAATACATTGGTTCTTTACCTCACACTATCTCTAGTGTCATTTCACTTTAACTTTATCGAATGCCACTCGATCTATGTCATTGTGTCACTCTGTTCTTTTGCTCACTTTGGGTGCTCACTTTTCTCTCATGCGTACACATAGGGTTTTCGACGTTTACATAGTTCTCATTCATCATATTATGCAAGTTGTACTCACAATCATGCATCATCACATTTTCATCATTACTTTACCCTAAAATGCATGCAACAATATATATACACATGCTCAAATGAATGACACATTAGGCATAGAGAGAAGTTCAATAAGTTTGAGAAGCACCACCTACCTTGTAGGCCTCTTTAGGTGCTCCGACGATTTTTTTGGGATTTTTAGACACCCGGTTCACTACCTGCGGCAAAACGAAGCCTTATTAGGCCATTTTGCTCATACCTTTACTTTAGCTTTTCGTAACGCTAATCCGAGCGCACCAACGCGTCGGAAATACCCCCAATTAGGTTTCTAGAGGGTCAATTGCACTTAGAAATCCCTATGAGCAAAAGCCCCAATTTGGGTGCCCTAGCTCCATAGCATCATCAAACCTAGGGTTTGATCTCAAAAAGAAGCAAAAGTAGCTTCAATATACTATAAAAAGTCCATTAGAACCATCTTTAGACAAATCAAAACCCTATTTAGGGTTTCACCATGAGAGGTGATGAAGCTCAGCTCAAGCTTCACCATTTCTAGGGTCTTGATCTCATAAGAAGCAAAAGAAAGCTTCAAAACTCTTCAAACATTCCATTGAAACCCATTTCTAGGTCATTCAAAACTCATTCTAGGGTTTTACTATACTAGGGATCAAAGCTTACCTCAAAGCTTTCCCTAAGTTGCTCCAAGGAGGAAGAAGAAGAGGTAGGCTCACTACTTGATCTTCTTCTTCACCTTCTTTTCCTTCTTTTCTTTCTTTTCTTTCTTTCCTCTTCTTCTCCTTTGTCTTCTAGAGAGAGAGAGGGAGAGGGATGAGTTTGGGTGTGAGGGAATGAGAGGGAGAGGCTCTCTCAGCCCTAAACATAACCCACATAATGCATTTTTGCAGATAAGTCCCTCAGCTTTTATCTCATTACACTGCCCGAACTGGGCAGTTCGCGCAGGCGGGGACCGGTCTCTCCTTCAGGGACCGGTTCCCGAAGGCTCTCCCCGCGCAGCTAGAGCTGCTGCGCGCGATGCATCCGGTCTCTCCTTTGGGGGACCGGTCTCTCGGGGACCGGTCTCTCAGGCAGGGACCGGTTCCCGAGAGCTGGTTTTTCAGGACTTAGCCATTTTTCCTCATTTCTCATTTTTCACCCGTTCGGGGACCGGTCTCTCCTTCAGGGATCGGTCCCCGAGAGCTAAAAACCTGCAGAATGCAGATTTCACAATTTTAGCTCTCGAAAACCTCCCGTAACTCACTTTTGATCATTTTAACACCTTCGGACTTTCCGAAGTGTTCCAACCTCGCACTTTGGTCAATTTGACTAAAGTTCGATATTTATTTTCCGAATTCTCAGTATATTACAATGACTCCAAGCGGGCGGGCCACCCAGGTCAGAAGCGAACCCTGGCGTTGCTCGAGGCCGCCTACTTTTGGCCGCGGATGCACGAAGACGTTGAGGCCTACGTGCGAACTTGCTTGGTGTGTCAACAAGACAAAGTTGAGCACCAGCGACCTGGCGGACTCCTCGAGCCTTTACCTGTGCCTAGCCGTCCGTGGGAGAGCATTTCTATGGACTTCATCTCCGCCTTACCAAAGGTGGGGGTGCTTGGGTCCATTCTGGTGGTGGTTGATCGTTTTTCTAAGTACGGGACCTTCATTTCTGCGCCGACCGATTATACGGCTGAAAAAGCGGCACGCCTCTTCGTCAGCCACATCGTCAAGCTTTGGGGGATCCCCACGAGCATCGTGAGCGACCGCGACCCCAGGTTCACTGGTAAGTTTNCATCGTCAAGCTTTGGGGGATCCCTGCGAGTATCGTGAGCAACCGCGACCCCAGGTTCACTGGCAAGTTTTGGACCCAGGTGTTCAAAATCTTAGGGTCGGAGTTGCTCTTCTCCAACAGTTGGCATCCACAGACGGACGGGCAAATAGAGCGGGTGAACGCTCTGTTGGAGGAGTACTTGCGGCACTATGTGAGTGCCAACTAGAAAGATTGGGTGCATCACCTAGATGTCGCCCAGTTTTTCTACAACTTGCGGCGCAGCGAGTCTACAGGCTGCAGCCCATTCGAGTTGGTGATCGGGTGGCAACCACTTGCCCCTCACACGGCTCCTGCAGGAGAGCTGTTCTGTAGCCCAGTTGCTCTTCAGTTTACCACTAACTTGCAGAAAAAAGGTGAAATTGCAAGGGCGAACTTGGAGAAAGCAGCACGACGGATGGAGAAGTGGGCTGACGAAAAGCGGCAGCCTCGGGAGTTTGTCGAGGGCGACCGCGTGATGGTCAAGCTTCAGCCACAGCAGTTCAAAGCCTCGTGGAAGGTGCACAAGGGATTGCTGCGAAAGTACGAAGGCCCATTTACCGTTGTCAAGCGTGTGGGCAAAGGGGCCTATAAGCTGCAGCTACCCGCAAACCTCGAGATCCACCCTGTCTTTCATGTCAGCAGGTTGAAACTGTACAACCAAGACACGGAGGATCCGAGCCGTGGTGTGTCGCAGCAAGCACCTGCGACCATGGTGACTTCATTCGATAAACAAGTGGAGTCCATCTTGGACACTCGACTCATTCGGCGACGTGGAGTTACGCCGAATCCTGAGTACTTGGTGAAGTGGAAGAATCTCCCCTACGACGAGGCAAGTTGGGAGAAGGGGGAAGAATCTCCCCTACGGCGAGGTAGTGTGATTACCACCAGACCGGGAGATTGAATTTGTCATTGACTTAGTTCCCGAGACGGCGCTGTTTTCTAAGGCCCCGTACATAATGGCACCGGCGGAGCTTAAAGAGTTGAAAGCATAATTACAGGATTTGCTCAACAAAGGCTTTGTAAAGCTGAGCGTATCACCGTGGGGTGCTCCGGTGTTGTTTGTGAAAAAGAATGATGGATCACTTCGGCTTTGCGTAGATTACCGCGAGCTAAACAAAATGACGATCAAGAACAAATACCCGTTGCCGAGAATAGACGACCTATTTGATCAGTTGCAAGGGTCGCGGGTATATTCTAAGATTGATCTTCAGTCGGGGTATCACCAATTGTGGATTAAGCAGGAGGATGTGATAAAACAGCTTTTCATACGCGATACGGCCATTATGAGTTCACAGTAATGTCGTTTGGACTTACTAATGCCTCTGCAGCATTTATGGACTTGATGAATCGGGTGTTTCGGCCGTTGTTGGATAGGTGCGTCGTGGTGTTCATCGACGACCTGTTGATCTACTCGCGGAGTTACGAAGAGCACAAAGAGCGTTTGAGATCTATGATGCAGATTCTTCATGAACAGAAGCTCTATGCTAAGCTTAAAAAGTGTGAATTTGGCTTCGCGAGGTTGCCTTTCTTGGCTATGTGATTTCGGGGAGCGGTGTTTCTGTCGACCCGAAGAAGGTTGAGGCGATTAGAGATTGGCCTCGCCTGATGAGTGTTGTGGAGGTCCGCAGTTTTATTGGATTAGCGGGCTATTATCGGCGATTTGTGGAGGGGTTTGCTAAGTTGACTACTCCTCTCACACGCCTTACGCACAAAGGGGTGAAGTTTGTGTGGAATGACGGTTGCGATCGAAGCTTCAAGGAGTTAAAGGAGAGGTTGACGTCAACCCCGGTACTTGCTTTATCGATGCCGGGGGAGAGCTTTGTGGTATATAGTGATGCCTCGTACAGTGGTCTCGGGTGTGTTCTTACACAAGATGGGCGAGTCATTGCATATGCTTCGCGCCAATTGAAGAGCTGTGAGAAGAACTACCCGATACACGACCTTGAGCTAGCCGCCGTCATATTCGCGCTAAAGTTATGGAGGCACTATCTTTATGGTGAGCATTGTGAGGTGTATACCGATCACAAGAGCCTCAAGTACTTGTTTATCCATAAAGGGTTGAACATGTGGCAGCGGCGGTGGTTGGAGTTGTTGAAAGACTATAATGTCACTATCTTATACCACCCCGAGAAAGCTAATGTGATCGCCGATGCTTTGAGCAGAAAGTTGGTGGAAAATTTAGCTACGGCAATTACTAGTCAACCGTTGTTGCCAAAAGAGATGCAGCGGTTTGGATTCGGGGTAGTAACGCCGGAGGTTCCGACTATTTTAGCAGCGTTGGTGGTTCAACCGACCTTGTTGGAGAAATTTAAGGAGCGGCAAGTTGAGGATCCATATCTCCAGAAGGTGCGGAGTGATGTTGAGGGCGGACGCGCCGGTGATTTCGGCGTTGGATCTGACGGTGCACTTAGGTTTAGGAACCGGTTGTGTGTACCCAAGGACGATGAGATTCGCAAGGCGGTGTTGCAAGAAGCGCATCATTCCCCGTATAGTGTGCACCCAAGTGGCACTAAGATGTATAAGAACCTGAAACTACATTATTGGTGGCCGGGCATGAAGAAAGGCATTGGCGAGTTTGTGGCGCAGTGCTTTACGTGCCAACAAGTAAAGGCGAAACGTCGATTTTCCGCGGAAAAGTTGCAGAGCTTATCTATACCCGTGTGGAAATAGGAGGATATTACGATGGACTTTGTGGTCGGTCTACCCCGATCGCAAGCCGAACATGGGGTTATGGACCGTTTGACAAAGTCAGCTCATTTCTTGCCGATTCACACCACGTGGTCCTAAGACAAGCTAGCGCAAGTATACTTGGATGAGGTAATGAGATTGCATGGGGTTCCATCATCGATTGTGTCAGATCAAGACCCCCTGTTCACTTCTCATTTTTGGAAGAGCTTGCAAAATACTCTAGGCACACGGCTCGACTTCAGTACAGCGTTTCATCCTCAGAGTGATGGTCAGTCGAAGAGGACAATTCAGATACTCGAGGATATGCTTCGGGCGTATGTACTTGACTATAAGGGTGGGTGGCACGAGTATTTACCGATAGCGGAGTTCGCTTACAATAACAGTTATCAGGAACTTATAGCGATGGCGCCATTCGAGGCACTCTATGGACGTAAATGTCGCTCCCCTATCCATTAGAGCGAAGTGGGTGAAAGAGTCACCCTTGGTCCTGATGTGTTGCGAGAGGCGAAGGAAAAGGTTCGCCTTGCTCGCCAAAGGTTGTTGACGGCACAATCGCGGCAAAGAAGCTATGCGAATAAGCGCCAAAAGAATTTACAGTTCGCAGTTGGTGACCGTGTGTTCCTAAAAGTATTGCCCATGTGTGGGGTGAAGCGGTTCGGAATTCGGGGGAAGCTTAGTCCCAATACATCGGAGCCTATGAGATCTTGGAACGTGTTGGGCTGGTGGCGTACAAGTTTGCATTACCACCGAAGCTTGCGGGAATGCACAATGTATTTCACGTATCGAATCTCCGCAAGTATTTTCGTAACTCCTCACATGTGTTGGAATATGAGCCGGTAGAACTACATGAGGATATCACTTATGAAGAGTTTTCGGTGAGTATCCTTGCTCGGGAGGAGCGGAAGCTACGGAATCGGACCATCCCGTATGTGAAGGTCCAATGGAGCAATCACTCGAGGCGTGAATCCACGTGGGAACTCGAGGAGAAGATGCGCGAGACCTATCCTCATTTGTTCGAGCAAATAAGCTAAGTGTTAAGTATTTTGTGTTGGCAAGTTTTGTGATGAGAGTCGGAGTTTTGAAGGATCGGTGCATATTGTCGAAGATCGAAGAATCCAAGACTTCGAAGAAATCAGAAATATCTCACAATATGAATCACGATGCTCAGGTATGTTTTTACTTCATGTTATGGTGATTCATACTTAGTTATAGACATTAGAATCATAAAAAATAATGTTTAGTAGATTAGAAAGTGTTTTGGAACTTTGTGAAACTCGAGAAGATAAAATTTCTAGAAACTGCAGTTGGTACCGGTACAGCATTGAAAAAGTACCGGTACTGATATGGTTCCGGTACTGCATTGACTTTGTAACCGGTTCTCAGTGTTGAAAAGTTTTTTGTGTCGTCTTTGTCATTGATTTTTATTTTCCGTATTTACTTTTATTGCGTTGAGATTTGTGGTTTTTGGCCGTTACACCTATTCACCCCCCTCTAGGTGATTGAAACAATCTAAATAGATCCTAGGGCTCCTCATAACTTACACTAAGGTATGTGTTAAGTTTCGCGGACGAAACTATTTTTAAAGGGTGGGGAATGTAATGTATCGCATCCCCGTCGTGTGATGCCGAGCTTCCGTCAAAACGAGCGAAGCGCGGAGTTGGACGAGTTGGAATGGTCTGCAATGGATTCTAAGTGTTTTGGAGCCATTGCATAGGGTGTATGGACCCATAAGAGCAAAGCTGAAAATTTTAGCTAAGTACTGGAATTTATGCTCTCGGGGTGCAGGGTCCGGACCCCGTAGGCGAAAACAACCCAGTTCGGGCTGCCATGAATTGGTGAAATGAGAGGGGGTTATTTGCTATTGTGGCATGGTGAATGGTTTTAAGTGTGAGGGCTTATGTTTTAGCCTCATTACTCTCACACCCACCACACTAGGGTTCCTCTCTCTCTTTAAAAAACCATTTTCTCTCTCTCTCTCTCCTTCTCTCTAGAGCTTGGGCAAGAGAAGACTTTAGAGGAGCTTGGGTTGGAGAAGAAGCTTCCTACAAGGTGGAGGCTAGCTTGAGCAAAGGCTTTGGAGGAAAAGTTTGGAACCTAAAGGTAGGTTTCCATGTTTCTCACTAGGATTTGGTGTTTCCTTCTAGTATCTACTTCTAGGAGGTTTGTATGGAGGTTTTGAGCATGTTTCTCCATGTATTAGGGGTGTATTTGGATAAGATGATAAATGCTAGGGTTATATTGGGGTTTTGTACAATGCTGGGATTGATCTCTTGTAACCCTAATTGTTAGGTTTTCTGACGCGTTGGTGAACTCGGTTCGGCGATCCGACGAGTGTACGCGGAGAAATCGAGGAAAAAGCCTGTTTTGGCTCAGTTTTGCCGCAGTCGGATGAAATAGGCGTCTAAAAATCGCGAGAATTGAATCGTAGCATCTCGGCATTCCTACAAGGTGAGGGGTGCTATCTGAAATCTCTGAATTTCCTATTATGTCTATGTTACCTTCATTTGAGCATATATGTATAGTAGAAATCATGCATCATAGGGCTATGAGATATGTGTTTATAGTTGAGAATCATTTGTATGCTTCTAGGCTAGAAAACATATGAATTGAAATGGACCATGTGTGTTAGAACCCTATGATTGTGTGATGTGGACTATGACAATACTAAACAAAGGTGACATTGACATTAGCGGGCAAGATTGGCACCAAGAACATGAATGGCTAAACAAGGTTAAACCTATTGTAGCATTGTGGCAAGTGTGGCCTAGATCATTGTGACATGTCGAACTATGATATTAGTGACATTATGACATTATGGCAAGTGTGGCCAAGTAAGTGATATTAAACGAGGTAAAAACCTATTGTGACATTATGGTATCAAGGCAAGAGTGGCCTTAGGCTTTGTAGCATTGTGGCATTGTGGCTTATAACAGGTATGGCTACGCATTCTCAAAATTGAGGACGAGACTATACTCACATTGGGTCTTGGCTTGAGGGCGGTAGCTCCCCCTCAAGCGATGCGTTCCGGAATTGACACCACAGGGAGAGCGGTCCCTGAAGACGGTCCCTCGAGTGGTAGTGCTTGGAGCCTCCCCGAATCGACAGGGATTTTGGTTATGAGTTTGGGATAAACCAAGAGCACTTCGTAATGATTGGGTAAAAGCCAAGTGAATGTAAAGTATGCATACATTTATCATATATATAATTATCTATCTGTTGATCAGTTTTCTTGTAGGCATTGTAATAACATTAGGGTGGTTTGATATTTTCTTTTCCTTCATTACATATGCCTGAATAGACCTAGTAGGCGAGTCGGCAAGGTCGGCGGCCGAACCCACTAGGAACTTCTTTTAGTTCTCACACCACTAACCCTGTAGATCCTAGCGCGAGCGGGGCGGCAGAGGATCGGGGCAAGGGTATAGCGTCGTAGTTAGCGGCCACCGGAGTTGTAGTCATTCCCTATGTACATTCAACTTTTGTATGTTGAAATTTGATGTAAATGAGATGTAATCCTTATGTTTTGGAGTTGGGTGACTATGTGATGTATATACATGTATGAAAAACAAAGAATAAATGTAATATGTTTAGTTTACTTGTATTTAGTTAAAATGTAATCAAATGACATGTGTGTGGAATGGTTTAGTTTAGTACATAGTACTTTCACTTGTGATTGGTTGTTGTTTGCCATCGAGCAAATCATGTATAATTGCATTCATCTTGTATTGAATTGCTATGATTGTACATGCTGGTGGAGCCTTGGGCGGACAGGGGAGGTGCTGTCCGTTCGGCGTCTGTTGACTTGCCCGAACCGACCAAATTGGCTGTAGCGGGACGTGACACTATGAGAGTGATTAAGATAGTTAATTACACTCAGTTGGGAGAAACAAAAATATTTTGGTCTATCGAAAAGAGTTCCGATGGTGACACTAAAAGAGTTCAGGGTCACATCTCACTACCAGGTAGAATTGAACCGATGTGGTCACACACAATAAAGACTGCGTGTAATCAAGTGCTTGAAAAATTAATAGAGACCATTTAGCTAAAGTAGCAAAGAAAGGATTTACTTGCTAAGTTGGTTAGCAAGAGTGACCAATTTGTGAAATTGAAAATTATATAGTTAAATGCAATTGTTGCATGCGGTGCACTTGCACTGAAATTACTAAAATGAGTTTACCATCTTTTCTCTCAACTCCTCAATTAATAAAGATTAATTGAAGAATTACGAAGTGAAAGTGGAAGAGAGAATGAGAAGAGAAACTCTGGCATTTATTACGTAGAAGAGAAAACGTCTTTTTCTCTTCATTCTCTTCTCACTCCATGCAGTAAATGAGAGGAGTTAACTTCTTCCATTTATGGCACTCCTCTGCGCAATCTTCTCTTTTGCAGAGGGAGAAATGCATTATTAATTGCACAGGGAACGTCTCCCCACCTCTTACGTTTCTCTCCACTCGTATATTGCCCCACCTATAAATAAAGACATTTTTTGATGATGAGTATTATATAACATCATAGATGATTTGAAGTAGAATACAAAAACAAAGAGAGAAAGCTTTTCAATTATATATAGCTCTCTTTTAATCATAAGAGAGTGGTCCTCCTATATTAGTTGGTCTCTATAGTTAATCCTCTTCAAATTGCTAGCACAATTTTGAGGATTAATTTTTCTTCACATTGACACAAGAGATCACGTACGAAAGGAGTTTCGAGATTACACTGTGATCGTGTGAAGCACAAATCCCGGAGCAGCCTTGTGTGGATACTAGAGGCCAAACACTTGTGCGGCTCAAAGGGCCAGAAGAAGTTCAGATCCAATATCTACCGTGAAATAATATCAGTAATTTGCACAGGTTGAAATTCGAACCCTTCTTTTAATTAGATTGTGTCACACAAGATATCTTGGTACATATATATATTAATATCATAATTTTTTTTTTTGAGAGATAGGTAGCACGCTACCCGCTTTGTTTATTTCATTTAGAAATAAACTTAGCTAGAAATGTGAATCAAATAGGATTCGAACTTGAGTCTCGGGTACCAACCACCAAGCCCTTTGCCACTTGCTCTAGGGACGGTCGGTAATATCATAAATATTTTGATATTAAAGTATACATGATTGGATCATATTTTATAAATAAAATTTATTTTCGCTGCATACATTTCCTTACATATATAACATCCAATTCTCTTACTAATTTTGATTCGCCTCAATTAAATGCAAATTACCCCTTAATTCAATTAACACGACGTGATTCGAGAACTTCTCTACGCCCCTTTCCAACCAGCGACTACCAATTTCAATATTGGAGGCACAAATTGCGCCAACTTTCCTTTCGTTTCAATCTCTCTTTCTCTTCTTCTCTCTTTCTTTTTCAATATTTCATTTCTTTTTCTCTTTCCCTCTTCTGTTCCCTTCTTTTTTTCCTACTCTTTTTTTCTATAGCTACAGCAAGTAGCTTTTGCTGCAGCTGCTGCCAGCAGCAACTTCTGCTATTGCGACTGCAGCTAGCAGCAGCTGTAGTACGTGGCAGCAGCTGGTGCTGCTACTACGATTGCCGACACATGGAAAAGGAGGAAATAAAGGAAGGAAGAAAGAAAGGAAGATAGGAGAAGGGAAGAAACTTACCATGTCGCAGGCCACGCGCACGCAATCAATTTCAATCGGCACGTCGGATCAATCCATCTCTTTGTTTTTCTTTTCTTTTTTTTTCCTTTATTTTCGCTCTTTTCTTCTTTTTTCTTTCTCTCTCTTGCAACCAGGTTGAGGGAGGAGAGAAAGAGATAAGGATGGAGATCTTAGTGGAATTCCACTTATGTTGCACAATTGCAACTTGATCCAAAAAAAATTGGTATTTGCAATTTAGTCCTCCGTAGAAGAAACTTCGATGTAATACATCCATTTTTGCATCAATTTCACGCCAAAAAGTTTCCGGCCACTTCATTCAAGCTCCGTAATTACGTGCTACCCAGCACCCCACACTGCAACCTTATCTAATTGGCAAATTCAGTATTCTACACCATTGATCTAGAGTGTCCACTAAAGTACCTTATCATAAAAGATTTGACGAACCCAAGTCCCGTCAATGCTAGGTTGACCGATATTAGTCCGTCTATCATCGAACTCAATCGAATCCATAACATACTTGTAATATCGCGAAACTTTGGTAGGTTGTACCGAACTTCAATCGAATTGACCGAGGTGCGGTGTTGGATTAGTTGGTGTCACGTCCCGAGCTCCGCCTATTTGGTCAGATTCGGGCATGCCAACAGACCACCGAACGAACAGAGTCTCCCCTGTACGTCCTAGGCATCACAATCCATACAATACACGAGGTTCCCATTAGGAACAATATTCAAGCATAGATTGCATAAGGAAGATATCAGAAAAATATAAATACTAAACTACTACAAGCATTCAGCTCACATGTATTTTACACTTTACCCTTAAATTCTACATTCAACTTCCAAATACAATCAGTTACTACAAATTTACTACAAGTTTGTTCCTTTCTTTTCTATACCCCTAGCTAAGCCGACTTGGGGTACTGCTACCTTTGGTCTCGGCGGTAGGGGCACTATCTACGGAGCTACGCCCTTTCCTCGCGCCGCCGCGCCGCTCGCGTGTGAACCTGAAATCCCTCAAAACAACGTGGGGTGAGAACTATATCCATAGTTCCCAGTAGGTACAGCCACCTAAGAAAAAAAGCTTGACCCATCAGGTCTAAAGGAGGCACTGCAACCATGCTAGTCCAATAGATATCTACAGATAATTTGTGCAAATATTAAATATATGCGTATGCCTCAAGACATGCAATATGCAAATTATGCAACAATACATAAGTAGATCTCTAGATTTACTTTCTATCTCACTATCCATAGCTCATATCCAACTAGCTTCTAAAATTTCTATTACCTTAGATCCATGCCATTTACCACTCGTTCTTAAGGTTTCATCTACCTTAACCAAGCTATCCACCCGACTCGGCCTCGAGTCAATCATCCGCGGAATACCGCGTAAGGTCAGGCTTGAGGTGAAGGACGTCTCACAAGCACCTCAGTCTTAAGTCCACTCGACTATAGGTCTACCACAGGGTGAGGAGAACCGTCGAACCCTAGACCATAAGTCGCTTAAGCTCAACGGGCGAGGAGAACCAACATACCCATTCCGAGCTCATACCGGGCGAGGAGAACCAATATACCCGTTGAATCACTGTCGGGCGAGGAGAATAAACATACCCGCAGTTCTGATTCACTTGCATTCAACTGCAAGTCTCAACCACTGCACTTGCAGCTATCTTTCCTAGGGATTCCGGAATCCACTTCCAAGGTTTAAGGGTTTACCACATACACTATATTGTTAATCTTTCTAGGTTTAAGCCATTCACATCCTAGTGGTCCTTTTACCACTATAATCCACAACTTAGTTTCAAGCACACTAAGTGTCACTATATATCATAACCTAGGTAACCACGCTAGGTTCTACATCATTTCCACCTAAATCTCAATTCTAGGCTCACTTGTTCAACCTATGTTCCATGACACTAGGTTCCAATGCCACTCGATCTACCTGTCATCCTAGTTGTTCACACCTAGGACTGTAATTTACACATTCTTGCTTTCCAATGTCGAGTTCTCTAATTAACCTAGAGTTATCGATCCAAGTTTACATTTACATGAATTTAGCAAACCTAGAGTTATCGATCCAAGTTTACATTTACATGAATTTAGCACGTGCTACAATATGTTAACATGCACATTTATCTAACATAATCTATAATATGTCAACATACATATTTATCTAACATATTCCAATAGTAGGTAACATCCACTTAGCATAATATGATTCATGCATTCATATTATCATTCATAACCTACCACTATACATATATGCATCAATAATAATAACACTTTACTTTGGCTTGGAAGTGAGCTAGTCACTTCGGCGAAGCACAACCCACCTTTAAATGATGCCGGAATGCGAGAAATACACTTCCCACGATTTATGAATGATCACAACCCTCGCTCGCGACAAATAAAGATAAAATGAGATTTTTTCTTACTAGCTTGCCGTAGGCTCATCGGAATGCCGATCCGAGCATCCCAACGCGTCGGTTTTATCCTCAATTAGGTTTCCACGCGATCAATTTTAAGCTAGGTCTCAAACCCTACAAAATTGCATTTCTAGGCTTTAGTTCAACATAACCTCTTTTACACAAGTTCTATAAGAACATACATAAGAAATTTAGCTCCAACAACTTAAGAACCTCAAAACTAATTCATTTAGAGGATTTACATCAATCCCTAACAAAAGATTATAAAAATCTGCATAGTAGCTTAGTTCAATTCCCTGCTGCCAAGATTAACACACAACACATATAGCTTTTTCTTAGGATTCTATAACAAAACCAGCTTTAGAATCCAAGAAAACCAAGAGTAATCCTTTCTTAGGTTAATTAAATCAAACCTTACCATAGAATTACCATCACCTAACCTCAGGTTTCATCTCTAATAATTAATTCACATGTATATATATATATATGCTGTCAACATAGAGTTCTTCTCTAACAATTAATTCACAAGTATACATATATGCTGTCAACATATAGTTCTTCTCCAGGTTCCATGTCTAACCAACAGTTTATACTTACGCTGTCCATTTCCTAGTTCATACAGTATTTATAAGCTTTGGAATCCAATAATTCCATTGCTTAAAACTTCTTTATAGAGTAATCATCCTAAACTTTATTATAGGGCTAGCAACTCAAGTGTATACATGCTGTCAATATATCTTCTTTAAGCTTTTTCATGGCAACCTAAGCTCTAACAATCCAGGAATTCCAAATTAAATCCTCTTTAAAGCAAAAAACATAACCCTACCAAGAAACATAGCCAACTTACCTCTAGTTTCAAGCTCCATCAGCTGATTTCCTTGCTCCTAAACTCCCTCACATTCCAAAGTATCAACTCCACCAACTTCTCCTTCAACCCCTTCGTATAGGTTCTTTTAGAGAGAGAGGAAAAAAGAGATAAGAATGAGAGGAGAGGGTGCTGGTGTTCCTGCACGCAGCAGCTGGTGGAGTGGCCTGGACTTAAAGATAAGCTCGGACAATAGCACATAACCCCTTATACAAGCTATAATTTTTTTTTACTAATCTGTTCCCAATTCAGAATCTGATACTTTTCGCCGAAGCCCTTCTGAATGTCCGTTTACGCTCAAATTTGACAGTCAGGCTCGGTTAAAATTAATAAGAAGAACGAAATCTTAATTTTTCAGTTTGGACCATTTTTGGTCACCGAAAGCTCTACCGACCCGAATCTCTAACAGATAGCAGTCAAATTTTATTTTCCACCTTTCGAGTGTTGGAATGACATGAAACTTTAAATCTCGCCTCATAAAAATAATTTCAACATATTCTCCAATTTTTATAATTTTCTGACACTGAATTTTCTGCTAAAATATCAATCCCGTTTCTTACAGAAAATTCTAAATCTTCTATTTCCCTTCTAATTTCAGCATAAGTCATTTTCGACTTATATTTTACTTCTCTAAGTCCAATAAAAATAGTATCTTACACTATTTTTATTTACACTTACTTCTATATTAAAAATTCGGTACATTACAGTTGGTGAGGTCTGTGAGGTGTTCTGAATGTTTCGAAATGGTTTGGAGGATATGAGGGACCTTAGAGAGTAAATTAGAAAGTTTCGAATCATTTGAGAGTGTTTTTGCTCTCGGGGTCCGGACCCTGAGTGCAAGGTCCAGACCCCGTACCCGCAAAAGCATGGGTTGGTCCAAAATGTTATTTTGGTAAGGGGCCTAGTTGCAATTGTGCTGTGGGAGAGTTTATTTGAGGGTTCTACACCCTTCTCCTCATTCTTGTCACTTGAGACCAAAAGAGAAGAAACTCTCTTTCTCTCTCTAGGAGTTTCTCACACTTCTCTCTCTCTCCTTCTCTCACTAGGGTTGCTCCAAGAGGGGGGCTTGGTGGAGAAGAAGACTTATTGAAGGGTGAAGCTAACTCTTGTACAAGGAGTGGAAGAGAAAGCTTGAACTCAAGCTGAGTTCTTATGGTTGTAAGCTAAGGTTTTAATTAATTCTTCTAGTTGATAGACCTAGAAGCTATTATGGTAGATTACCTCATGTTTATCCATGAATTAGTGGGTATGTTTGGGTTATTGGAAACCCTAGGGTCAAATTAGGGTTTTCGTGGAATTGAGATCTAAGTTGGAATTGGTCTCTTGTAGCCCTAATTGGAGAGTAAATCGACGTGTTGGGAGACTCGGGTTGAAGTTCCGACGAGTCTACGCCAAGATATTGAGGAAAAACTTCGTTTCGGCTTCGTTTGCCGTGGTCGAGGAAAATAGGTGGCCATAACTCACAAGACTTGAATCATAGCCTTCCGGCATCCCTACGAGGGGGGTGGTGCTATCCGAAACAGTTGGATCACCATTAAGCATGTATGTGTATGTGTAGGATTCATGCATTGTAGGGTTAAATGATAATATGTGAATACTTCTTGCATGCTTTTAATATAAAGATGCATATGACATTGGAAATGAGATATGGACATTTATGAACCTTATAGATGTATAAATTGAGACATGAACTAGCCGAATTAGAGAACATAGTGACATTGTGACAAATGATTGAAATAGCACCTTGTGGCATCGAATGCTAGAGAATGGAACACTTTGTGTGTGTGGCATTAGTGAACATGGCATCCTCATAGTTGTGGATTGGATCATACTCACCTGTAAGTCTTGGCTTGAGGGCGGTCACTCCCCCTCGAGCGATGAGCTCCAGAGTAGTCATCACTGGGTCGTAGCGAGTATCTCCCCAGAAGACAGTCCTGTCGGGTTGTTGCGAGTGTCTCCTCGATAGTAGGGATTTGAGTTGGTGAGTTTTGGGGCGAAACCTATGGGTTAGCCGAGAGGATTGGGTATTGAGAATGGCAATCGGCATGCATCATGAGCATCATATATTTGTTAGCATTCTTGTTCAGACATAATAGCTGCATTTATTTAGAATGGTTATCTATTTATCTGTTTCTTCTATTTATACCTGGTTTAGATCTAGTGGGAAAGTCGGCGGGGTCGGCGGCCGAACCCGCTGGGAACTTTCTTGTAGTTCTCACCCCACCATTTTACAGATCCAAGTCCAAGAAAGGCGACTGAAGATCGCGGTAAAGGCATCGTACCCTAAATAGTAGCTACCCGAGTATAGTTCATACCATATTATTATCATCTTTTTTATATGATGAACAATATTGTATAAATGATGTAAATTCATAAATAGTATACATTTTGGATGATGATCATGTGATGTATATATGAAAGAATGATACGTAGAAGCTTGTTGTCACGCCCCGAGACCGCTACCAATTTGGTCCGGTTCGGGTGCGTCGAACACACGCCGAACGGACAGCACCTTCCCTTTCCGTCCAAGGCTAAACAACCAGATCGTGTATAAGAATTTGCCCAGGATATGAAATTCTATACATACACAATCAACGAAGGGCACGACAAGTGCCAACAACTAAGAGCAAGAGTCACACGTGCATACAAGTAAACAAAAGAGAGATCTACTAGCTATTACATCACATTACATTCATTTACCTCAAGTTACACTTACATCTTTTCCAAAATGAATACATGGTTTACTAGATAACCACCAAAATACATCCATAGCTCTCCAAATCCTTACCTACATAATTCACTCATATACATAGGGTGATGCTAATGCAAAAGGAAAGCTACTATGTACTACTGCTCGGGCGCGATGCCTTTGCCGCGGTCCTCGCCCGGCGCACTCGTTCTAGGCCCTGCAACAAAGTGAGGTGAGAACTATTGTCCATAGTTTCCAGTGGGTTCGGCCGCCGACTCCGCCGATCTCCCCACTAGGTCTGAGTGAGCAAAGCCAGATAGATAGATAGATAGATATGAAAGCTGTAAATGACATAGTAAGAAAAATATGCTACTATGCCCAATCAAGAGTAATGTATGCATGCATCATATAGTAAATAGTTTTACTAACATGCCACTATGCCCACTATCAATGTCCAATAAGCAAATGTTCAATAAACAGTGCTATTCTCTTGTTTACTCAATCCTTGGCGATCCCTCGGGTTCGCCCGCGACTCACCTCGCCATCCCGTATGGTAAGGAGACTCACCTTGCTCTCAAACCCGGGACCGTCTGTGGGACATCAACTCTGCCCCTCTCGTACCAAACTCCGGAGTGCATGACGACTTGTGTGGCGCGACCACCACAAGTATAAACAGACTGTAAGTATGATCCATCCTCTCAACTCGAGGATATCCTATCAACTAGGGCTAGTAGTCACTCGAGAATCCACCTATCCCAATGTCCATGTGTAAGTGTTTAACTACACTATGTTCTTTGTTTAACAAGTCAACACTACAAAGTCCATCTATCCCTAAGTTCATATGTCACTAGTGTCATTGTACACTACATTATATGCCACTCGTTCTGTTCATTTGTCGATCACATGCCACTCATTATGTCACTAGGAAACCATCGAGTCCATCTCTTTTCCTCAACACTATAGGATTCAATGTCACGACCTAATCCTTATCTATCCGTAATACCAAGCATTCAACTCACACTATGATATCAATTAGAAAGCATAAGGAATGGAATACAATACAATCCTACAATGCAACATGCAAGAGATGCAAGAATCATGGTATACTAAGACATAGAGAGGAACCCGGTTGCTTCAGGATGACATCACCCACCTTTCGACGATGTCGGGGTGCTAAGAACGCTACTCGGCATTTGCTTCAACGTCGCTTCGACCTCCTAGGTGGAAACGAAGCTCAATCGGTCTTGTTTTGTCGATAACTTTTCAACGACTCGACGAATCGTCAATCCGTCTTCGCCAACGCGTTTAGACACCTAGCAATTAGGTTAAGAGGCCATCAATTGAGATCACACCTCATTAATAAGCAAAGCCCCAATACGGAGCCCTAGGTTTGCACTATTGCAAATCTACTCCAACAATCCCTAGATTCTAGCATTAAGCATCTATTAAGCATGCTAGGGTTCTAATCAAACCATTTCTAGAGCTATAAATCCAAATCCTAGGTTTCTATCATTAATGAGCTTGGAAGCTTACCTCTAAGCTAGCTCCAATGGTGTGGAGAGGAAGAGGGAGATGACCAAAGTCTTTCTCTAGCTTGCTTCTCCTTCTTTTCTACCTTCTTCTCCTTCCTTTTTCTTCTTCTCCTTCTTCACTTCATGAGAGGGAGAGAGAGAGCTTATAGAGAGAGAGAGAGGAATGTGTTTTGGTGTGGAAATGAGAGGGAGAGAGGGTGATCTCCCATCTATACCCCCAACTAATGCAATAATTGCATAATAGCCCCTCCACTTTGCCTCTCTCATACTGCCCAAACTGGGCAATTTTCGTGCTTGGGGACCGGTCTGTCCCTAGAGGGACCGGTCCCCGAGAGCCTTTCCTGCGGGCAGAGGCTCTCAGCCAATTTCTACGTGTACGGGGACCGGTCTTCCCCGCCAGGGACCGGTCCCCGAGGGCAAGACTTGTGCGCAGAGCCCCTCTGACGCACCCACTGCTTACGGGGACCGGTCCCTCCCACCAGGGACCGGTCCCCGAGAGCAATTTCTGCCAAGTGCAGATTTTTGCATAACTTGCTCTCGCGGGTCCGTTGCAATGCACTTTTTGGGTTTTTGACTTCCTCGGCTTTTTCGAAGCATACCAACTCGACAATTAGTAGATTCTGAGCGAAATCCAACTCTCGGATTTCGAGAATTCACTTTCTTACACTTGCATTTGGTTGCATGAAATCAAATTACATATGTGGATGTATAGATAGTAGAACTTTCACTTTGGTTGTTGTTTGCATTCGTGTAAGCCATGTATATTTATATTTTCGCTTGCGCTAAATTATATACATGTTGATACTTGTGTTGAGCCTTGGGCTGACAGGGGAGGTGCTGTCCGTCCGGCGTCTGTTGACGTGCCCGAACCGACTAAGTCGGCGGTCCCGGGGCGTGATAATACTGATTTATGCAATTATTATTTGTAGGAAAGTGCTCCAATGATCAATAAAATCAAGTTACTCATCAGGATTGTCTACATATTCATTATTTACATATGGGTCGTCGTTTTCACTATAATAGCATTCACAAGACAATTTAACCCACCATCATGATCATCATCAATGTCTGCAGCTAAACAATTCCAATCATCGTCCTCACTGTTATAATGATCATCATTATGAATAGGTACATCCTCTTGATTACTATCATTATCACCTCCTTTTTCAACAATATTAGTAGGAACTTCATTCCAATGTTCATAGGGCATAGATAGCTTGCAATGGGTCCCAAAATTTTACTATATTAGGTATATTTTCATATACTATTAATAAAAAAAAATAGAATTTTTTTTACCCCCAATCATGAGGTTCCAATTGTATATGAGACATGATACGTTCTGCACAGGAGGTCATCGGTAGTGCATGGAATATCTTGGGTTCCACAGAAGAGATCATGGTTTGTCCACGTGGGGTCGTGGATTGCGCACGTGTCATGCCTCGGGCCTTTTTTGGAAAGCTAATTTTTGAGAAAACCATCCAATTTGAAAATAGAGTTGCGAAAAAAGTAAATTTATTTTTTGTAAACCTTGCCCGAGACATACACAGAACCACCACACGCACAGGGCATCCTCTGTCCATGCGAACAAAGTCCTCCCTGTACATGCATGGCGTAGGAGCACAGATATAGAACTGCAATCAAATAGAACAAAATAGTTTAATTGTACATCTACTAGTCAATCCAAAACCAAAATTTAGAATCGACTAAACCACTGCATAGGAAAAATCCCAAAGCAACTAAATTCAAATACATATGATATCGCATAACTACCACAAGATCACAAGGTACTGAGATAAGGAGAATCTGAAACTATACACTGAGATTCCATAGCACGATCGAGCTATCTAGATGCTAACTAATCGTGTCCTCACACCGCGCCCCACCCCGCACTGTGAGCAACACTTGTAAAAACAATAGGGTGAGAAACATATAAATATGTTCACTCACTGGCAAACCAAGGAGCACGATAAGCAAGGTAACTGTAAACGAGTAAAAACCACAGTAGCAAAAAGGTTAGACAAACAGATATCATGAACTGAATACAAGAATAGTATCACTACTGTAACATGAATCAGATACTGAAACGAAGAATACAAATCAACCACAGTAGTAAAGAAAACTAGTGAGTAATCATTACGAACAATCATGTACGAGGTACCGCTACTATAAACAAGTCATATGCTAAAATGAAGGATCACCAACTACGGTAGCAAGATGGAGAATGCACAATAACATGACCCACTTATGATGGAAGCCACTACCGTAGGCTAAACAACTACTAGATTCCATGCAAGGCTAAAATCAAGAGACTATGCATCAACTGGACATACGAGTAGTCCAAGGTATACCTAATCCCTGTGGCCTATCATAAAGACCTGGTCTAAGCTCTCCCATAGGTCTCAAGGACCGCAAATCAAGTACCACTCCAGAGGGACACATCAACCAGCACCCAAAGTCGCTAACTCTGTCTAAACGCGGTGTATATCAAATCTGGAGGTGAGAACTCAGGGTGGCGAACCCTATCTATGAAACATCACCTCCCACTAAGCTGGCAACTGAAGTACCCTGGGTTAGTAACCCTGTCTAGGACTCCTTCAGTGTCGTACAAGCTATAGTCACATGTGTATGCTCAAAGCTCCGATAACCTAGACTCAACAGTCAAATCACTGCCCGTAGGCGATAATAGGAGCTAAGAGATAACCACACCGGATGCCAATGAAAATATCAAGATCCAAACTAACCAGGTCGACTAGCATGCTACACTAAACGAGTATATAGGAAAGATAAAGATAATGCAAGTGACAGAGGTGAGTATGCTAAAGACCCAATCACGATGGAATACATCATCCGACCCTTAGGTTAAAAATCTGTGGAAGTGAACACTGACCAACTAGGTCAATCTCATGGAGTAACTTTCCGATCAACATGATCATATCTCAACAAGGAGTACACACCGATCTATCAGATCCAATCACACATAGGTAGATATTCTACTAAATTATCACCTACTCTACATGTCACACACAAGATACCAGAGAGCTCAATCAAGAGTCTACCTATCTATATGATAATCAACATGACAAACAATAGGCATGTCGAGTAAAAGCACGAGCCAATATGAAGTCAACGGAAGTTGTCCTTCTCAATTAATAGAATAGATCAAGCGGAAAGAAAACCGAGTAAGATACAACTTTACCGACTTCGAAATGGAGCACCCACCTCACCAAGTACCCGAGTCCTCAACTCGACTGATGATTCTAGAAGTCACCTGTACCCAGAAAATACCAACAAAATCGTCATCAACATTCTGCGTGTCATCTATATGCATCCGACACATCCAATTTGTACTACGTATACCGCCACACGACCGAAACGATAGTTCTACAAACCGGCATACATAACTAAGCCCAAGCCGAGCCGACTCAACAAGGAGTGACAACCACAATCTCGAGATTCACCGTTTTAGGTGATGAGATAAACGCACATCAAGTGCTCGATAAATCAAACGACAATTGCCGCACAAGGCTACGACCGAACCTATAAGTGTCGTTCCGATGATCCGAACACCACTTTGGTGCCGCACCATGCACACAGAGTACGATTGGCCCAATGATGTTCGCAATATTGCAACATCACCAATTGGTGACAAAAAGTCACCCACAGTGTGCCACGACACAAGCAGAACATTAGACATTCCTACCATTCTGCCGAACCCGTCGATTTTCATATAAACCGACCGGGATGCCACTTTGGTCAAGAAGCATTCCAAGTTACACCCAAAACATCTTTAACTCGTATTCGCTGTCCCTAAACACCCTATTTTAGGTATTGGGACAGCCGCCAACAAAACAAGAGCTGTAGCTCCAAATGTAGCTTAAAGTGGGTCTGACGGTACCTGTTTCGATATTCGAACCACCTACAACACACTCGCTGCCACGAGGGGCACAAAACACGAGGATATACCAGCCAACGGGGCTCAACAAACATTCCGGACAGCCACATAATCAACTTCGTGATAACGAAGTCGAGAACCGCGCTATCGATACAATCATTTCGCACCAAATCGGCCATAGAATGTTTCTAAACCTCGAACACTAAGTCCAAACATTTAATACCATCAAGGAATACTGCCCAACACATTCCACGATTCGAACATCATCAACATGCCCTAGTCGACCCAAAAATCATACAAAGCATCAATAATAGTAGAAAACGGAGTTTTCGGAAATCTTACCAACTTTGCATGAATCGGGAGTCAACCAATGGTGCACTGAGGTATATGACGTGTTGCTACTGCCACAGATTAGCAGCGGAGCCACCATGAAGAATCCAAAGACAAGAAACGACCGCGTGAAGTCAAAACGGGTATAGATAGATGCGCGTCTCAGCCAGATGTCCAGATCACTCCACTGAGGTGAGCACCGCGAAGATGGATGTCCGCTGATCGTCGTGCTCCCAAGGTTTGCCAAATCTGACCACCGAATTGCTCGGAACATTCAAAACAAGAATTGTCAATTTGCCGAATGGTGGGCGCTATTGAAAATAGTGGTTCGGGGTATCGTTACCTGAAATTTAGGAGAACACGGGTTAGCACCAACGCCAAGAAGTGTCGTGCTCACCAGTCACCGGAGAAGCCGGATGGTCGGGACAGTGCTTCGGCCAAGATCAGGGCAGCAGCAATAAAATAGCTTCAACTGGGGGTTAGCAAGCCTAATGGAGGGTTGGAAGAGTTGTAGGGGGACACTAACCCGCAGGGGGAGGCCATCGGAGGTCCGACGGACGGCGGTGGCACTCGGGGCCACGGCGGCAGCAACAGGAGCAGCGGCCCAAAACGGGTCGTGCACTGCCGTCGCGCGGGGATGGTGCGGCTGTGGTGGGTGGCCGCAGGGGTTCTCCCGCTCCGACGTAATGGCAGCGAGGCGCCGGTAAGACGTCGACGGTGTCGGCTTCAAGCCTAGTAAGGAGGGAGAATGGGGTGTGGTCACCTCTCTCTATATAGGTATCAAATGCAGGAAAAGAGAGATGGAGAGACTCTCGGCCGGAGTCTCGCCAGAGCACGTCGAACGTCGATGAAGAACAGAGGTGTCACGCCCCGAGCCCGCCTATTTGGTCGAATTTGGGCATGCCGACAGACCGCCGAACAGACAGGATTTTTCCTGTACCGCGGACAGAGTCTCCCCTGTACGTCCAAGGCGTCACAATCCAAACAATGCGTGAGGTTCCAATCAAGAAGAGCATACAACAAAGATTGCATAAAGAAGGTATCAAAGACATAACCACTATGCTATTATAAGCATTCACCACATTCATTTCACATATTACATTACATTTTGATTCCCAACTTTCAATATATAGTCAAGTTATTACATTACAAGTTCTTTCTTCTTTTCTATACCCCTAGCCAGGCCAACTTAAGGTACTACTATCTCTGGTCTCAGTGGTAGGGCGCTAACTACGGAGCTACGCCCTTTCCTCGCGCCGCTCGCGTGTGAACCTACATCCCCAAAAACAACACGGGGGTGAGAACTATTGTTCATAGTTTCCAGTGGGTACGGCTACCCAAGGGAAGAGCTCGACCTACCAGGTCCAAAGGAAGCACTGCAAATATGTTAGTCCAACAGATATATATATATATATATATATATATATATAACATCATGTAAATCATATCCATGCCTCACAACATGCAACTATACAATCATGCAACTCATGCAAGTAGATCATTTAATTCTATTCTTTATCATTTGTTATTCTTTACTATTAGCCATTCTTATTAATTACTCTTTGTTATTACTTGTAATTCTTTATTCTTTGACATTCTTTATTTTTTGCTATTCTTTAACATTAGCCGTTCTTTATTGTCACGACCCGCGACCACCCGCCTATTTGGCCGGGTCGCGGCGCCGCCGACAGACCGCCGAACGGACAGGGTTTCCCCTGTACTACGGACAGAGTCTCCCCTGTACATTTAAGGCATCGCAATCAATACAATACGAGAGGTTCCAACCAGGAACAGGTATTCAATCATAGATTGCATAAGGAGTATAAAAAACATAAACTACTAAGTTATTACAGCATTCAACTTAGATGCATTTTACAACATAATTTTTCTTTTACAATCAATCTTCAAATACAATCATAATTATTACAGATTCTTTTACAACTTAAACAAAAGTTTGTTCTTGTCTTTAAACCTCCCAAGCTAGACCACTAACTTGGGTATTGCTATCTCAGTCTCTGGGTAGGACGCTATCTGCAGAACTACGTCCTCGCCTTGCGCCGCCGCGCCGCACACGTGTGTACCTGTNACGGCGGTTCGTGGATTCGGATCGTGGGCTCGTGGATTCGAGTGGCGTCGTGGATTCGGCGTGATTGAAGCTTCGTGGATTCGAAGTGGAGGCATTCGTGGACTCGGACGTGAGGGCGTGGACAACCCGGAGGGTAGCGCGAAGATTCATAGGAGGTTAAGAAAGGTTAAGTCCGTGGAGTCGGTAATCACCTTGTAATCTTTTCTCTTAGTGAATTATTTTTTCGCGTGTTGGTCCCGTGGGTTTTTCTCCAAGTTGGAGTTTTCCCACGTAAATCTCGGTGTGCTTTTTATTTTCCGCATTTATTTTTATTGCATCGAGATTTGTGGTTTTTGGTCGTTACACCTATTCACCCCCCCTCTAGGTGATAGATACAATCTAGATAGATCCTTGGGCTCCTCAAAACTTTCACGTCTCACCCTATAGTATCGACCTATTTAGGTCCAAGCCATTACTCAACCTAAGTCTAATAACATTAGATCCAATGTCACTATGTTCATTGCCTAGGTTCCATAACACTAGTATCGATGTTCTTTATTACCTAGGTTGTTTTGACTCTAGGTTCAATGCCACTCGTATCATATCATAGGTTTACTTGACTCTAGGTTTTAAATGCCACTATGTTCATAACCTAGGTTTACTTGACTCTAGGTTTGATTCTTAACTTATGTTCAATGACACTAGGTTTCATTGCTATTCGCCACACTTGTCATCCTAATTATTCACATTTAGGATTCTTAATTGACATGCCACACAATGTTCACATTTTCCTAATTGTCCATACCTAGGATTCTTAGTTGACATTTACATCTAGGCATACATACCTTTTATGCTTACTCGTGCCTATGTCTTTATCATTCAATGGTAATCAACATGTCTCATGCATTCTTTATTAGCATATATGTATCATGCATTCACCATTAGTATATATCCCATGCATTCCTTAGCATACATCTTATACATTCATTTAGCATTTAGCCCTTACATTCACTTAGCATATATTCTATGCATTCTTTATTAGCCTCTACTTCATGCATTCATATAGCATCTCATGCACATGCCTAGGTTCTTATCAAAGTGATAGTCAATATACATTTTAGCATACAACTCTTACATTCTTTAACATGTATCTCATGCCTCATGCATTCATAATTAGTATATATTTCATGCATCATTTACCAATTGGACTACCATTACATGCATTTCTTACTAGCACATATGTTATACTTTCATTTAGTATTTAGCTTATGCATTCATTCAATATATACTCTATACATTCATTAGTATCTAGCTCATGTTATTTATTTAGCAACTAGCTCATATATTTAGCAGCTAGTTCATGCATTATTCACTTAGTAATTAGCTGCCACTTCATGCATCAATAATGAGACATACACTACTTTGGCATGGAAGCGGCCTAATCGCTTCGGTAGAGCACAACCCACCTAATATTGGTCTCCGATTGCTTGTAGTCACTTGCAATCGGGCTCCCGCGGCACACGTGATCCGGTTCGGCTCCAACTCGCAATCGATCGCCGAACGCCCAACAATCCGCAACCTAGGGTCTTCAATGGCTCATCTCTAACCTTCAATTAGAAAACAATAGGGTTAAATGAGATCAAAACCCTCATTTACCCATAACCCCCATTTTCTAAGTCTAGGGTTTCATGAATCTTCAAGAACACCAAATCTCATTGTTAAACTTTAACCAAACTAGTTTAGAATCATCTAGAGATCCTAAACATTTCATTTACAAAAGATTTAATCCAAACCCTAGCTTAAATCACAAAACTCACCATGGCTACATAGCTTTCCACCAGTAAAGAGCTTGCTTCACCATTGGAGAGCTTCAAGCTTCATCTCCAACATCATCTTCTCCAACTTCATCTTTAATGGAGAAACTTGCTAGAGAGAAAGCGAGGGGAGAGAGATGTGAGGAGTGGGCTAAAGAGCAAGAGAGAAAGAGCTCTCTCTCTCTCTCTCTCTCTCGGGTTGACCAGCACAATGGGAAAACCCATTGTTACACAAACAGCCCCCTCAACAAAATGCAATTTACTTTCAGTTTAGCAGCTCAGAAACTGATACTTTTCGCCGGAGCCCTTATGAATGTCTGTTTATGCTCAAATTTGACAGTCAAGCTCGGTTTAAGTTAAATAAAAGAAATATATCTTAATTTTTCAGTTTGGACAATTTTTGGTCACCGAAAGCTCTACCGAACTGAAATCTCTAGCAGATAGCAGTCGGATTTTATTTTCCACTTTTCGGGTGTCGGAATGATATGAAACTTTAAATCTAGCCCCATAAAAATAATTCCGACATATTCCCAAGTTTTCATAATTTTCTAACACCGTGAATTTTCTGCTATAATATTAGTTTTGTTTCTCACAGAAAATTTTAAATCTTCTATTTCCATTCCGATTTCAGCACAAGTCGTTCCCGACTTATATTTTATTTCTTTAAGTCAAATAAAAATAGTATCTCACACTATTTTTATTTATATTTACTTTTATATTAAAATCTGGTACATTACAAGAGGGGTGGTGGCGACGACACCAGGTAGGATGGTGTACGGGCTAAGGTTAATTAGGCATCCCTAATTTTATATGAGTCAAGTTCAAATAACATAAGTGTAATTGTGAATAGTATTACACTCTTTTTGGACCGTAGATCTAAATATAATCCAAGGATCGAGGTAAAGCAATGGCAACCTTTTTATTTCTATGTCAAAATACTCTTCCCTACTCTATAGGATGTGACAGCACTTTAATAGCCTTGGATTTCATATTAAGTAATATTGTGAAACTGTATATTTGGTTGAAATAGTGTAAATGTGAAACTTATGAAGTTTTTCTTTTTTTTTTTTGGGTTTTTGAGCATGAAAGTTTACATAAATTTTTTTATCCCATACTCAGGTATAAGGTTTGTTACTCTAATTATTTACATTAATTTTATGTGCGCATAAAACAATCGTTTTTTTTAATCTGAATTGTTGCAGTCAATTAAATTTTAAATTTTTTATAAAATTAAATTTCAGTGTATTAAAATCAATTGCAACCATTCAAAAGCATCGAAAGAAATAAAATGTTGATAATTTTTTTTCTAACTATTGTCAGTTTTTATATAAATTATTTTGCTGTAAAAATTTTGCTCATTTTAGAAATTATCAACCAAACTGTGCTTGAAATGTTCGTATAAAGTCGTCTCAGTTAGTAGAGAAAAACTAATTATATAGTGGATTTACAATGGAGGGAAAAAAAAAAAGGGAGTGAAACCCAAAGCTACTGCAATGATGTCATATCCTATGAAGTAGGAAAGAGTATTTTAGCAAAAAAATAAAAAGTTGCTCATTGTTTCATCTCAATTCTTGGATTGTACTTAGTGCTTTTACAAGCATCATAGCTGGACTCCATATAGAATTGAGCTCCTATACTTTTAAAAGTACTAAGTTATTGGTGCTTGTAGATTTTTAGCCCTTGGATTAAGAGATATGCGGTTAGAATGATGTGGGCCCCCTAGGGTTGAGTGGGTGGTTGGTTGAATAGTATAATCTAATGGTTGAAAATGATCCGAGGAGTAGATCTAATGGTAAAAAACTTACAAGCACCAAGTGCTTTTACAACTAATTGCAACTAATTAAGAGATACTACTGATAGTATTCTAGCTCAACTCTATATATATATATATAACTTATGTATATATGTGGAGGTGAGAATCCTCGCGAATCAGCGACCGATTCTGATGAAACAAAAACTCGAATCTGATGGTCCTACAATTCCGAAGGTGTTGGTGCAATCTGTTTTTGAATCCGTCAGGCCAATTGCCCGGAATTACACGAGACGTGAGAACGGGTCTTTTGTGAAATTTAGGTNACTCTTTAAGACTTTAAGAGTACTCACCTTCCCGAGTACACTTTGATCTGAGTCTCCCTAACGCACCTGAGTTCAAAAAGCTTTAAGACTTTGAAGACTCTTTTGGCCGTATGTCAACTTAGACCTCTTCCTTTTTAGTCAACTTCCTAGAAAAACGCTCTTCATACTGTACAACATACGATTTGATGTTTTAAATAACACCCTCCCTGAAGACACGTTTTCCCCACAATCTACGTTAACAATGTTATCACCATAAACATATATATATATATATATATATATATATATATATATATATATATATCATAAAATGTTAACCCCTTCGCATAAAGCCCCTTTTTGCACCAATTGCAAAAATTGCAATTTAATCCCTCATGAACACAATTTCAAATTCAAAACTCACCTACAAGTGTGTTTTGCTCATAAGTTCCTCCTTGTAAAAAATCATACAATTTGACACATGAAATGTCGCGCTTTTCACAAAATTACTCTAATTCGACAAATTTGCACTCATGCAAATTCATCCCCAAAATATCACCAAATCACGCCAAATTGCATCGTGGTCCATTACCGGACTTACTATACTGGCGGACCATGAAGGTGGCACTTTTCGTTTCATCAAAAACCGCATCTAATCGCGTACAAATGCACCATCTTTAGAAGATTCACAGAAAAATACCTCGATTACTACATCACATGAGGTCAAGGGTTGTGGATGTGGAGGCTGACTTTGTCTGCAATATCTATAATTTAGTATTATAAAAATATTTAATAATTAAAAAAAATACTTACCAAAACCTCGAGATTTTACTCGCCTTGTTATCATATAACTCTTTCTCGATGTATACCGACACACATCCATAATGTTTAAACAATCCAATCATTCTCTCCGATGATTCATCATCTATTATTTTGTGAGTTATACATTCATTCGTACCCATAGAGTATCGAATTGTGAATTTGAGACAAAATTCTTTTCTAGTACAATTTGCTAAACGATACATTCTAATTTTAAAATTAGTAAATAACGTATCTGAACTAATCACGATCAATTTTTTTTGACCGCCGACATATTGGCTACTATTTTCATCCGTAATTAACTGTTCATCCCACTGACTCTTAAAGACATCCGATAACTAGCCATTTTAACTACATAGAAAAAACTTTCAAATCCCCTCTCAAAATATTTGGCAAATTTAATGCAAAAAAGTAATAAAGAAAAAGAAAGGGGCCACATGGAGTCTCCCCTATCCCACACAATAATCCAACAAAGACTATTGGTTGGATTCTTCGCCAATTTATTATTGAACGAGAGATAAATATTTTAACATTTTAAATTTCAATTCATTGAAAGTTTTAATAGGAAAGAGCTCATGTTTACTGAAAAGTTGCATCTGAACAGGGCTACTACTCCCAATAAGAAAAAGAGTTGACATATTAAGAATTAGAATTTTTTTTTTTTGAGAGATAGGTAGCACGCTACCCGCTTTGTTTATTTCAAATAGAAATAAACTTAGCTGGAAATGTCAATTAACTAGGATTCGAACTTGGGATCTCGGGTACCAACCACCAAGCCCTTTGCCACTTGCTCTAGGGGTCGTCTTATCATAATGTCTTGATATCGTCTTATCATAATGTCAACTAAACATGAAACAAAATCCTCCCAATGTGCTCAACATAACTCGTACTCAATGGCTAATAGCTTAACACTTGGTATCCAAGATCCCAATTTTAAAGCCTAGCTAGTTTTTACATTTTTAGCTTGTTGTCATGTGGTGTGTCCATAATGCCAACAATGCCCACAAACAACAAAGAACATTGAAGAAAAGTTCATGAGCTACCTGAACGTCAGCGAGGGTGAGAGAGAGCAATATGGGAGGGAAGAGAGAGAGAGCAATGTGGGTTGCAGAGGGAGGCGGCGGGGTTGGTAGGGACGACGGCGTAGGGGTGGCAATCCAGCTCAGCGTTCACGAGTCGGTTCATGTTTGGCTCGAAATGAGCTCGAGATCGAATCGTTCGTTTAGTAAATGAGCGAACACGAGCTAAAATTTTCAGCTTGTTTAATAAACAAGCCGAACACGAGCTAGGATCAGCTCGCTTGTGTTCAGCTCGATAATAGCTCGAATACATATATTTTATATTTATATAATTTATTTAATTTATATTTATATATATTTATATATAAATAAATAATTATATATATAATATATATTTTTATTATTTGATTTTTAGCAAAATAAAAATATAAAGGCGAGCTCAATTATAAAAAGACTAATTTATATGTAAAGTTTCAACTATTAGATCAAAAGTCTAATGGATAAGATTATATTTTATATATATATATATATATATATATATATATCCAATATAATACTTTTAACTTATTGTTCGTTGGCCAGCTTGTGAGCCATTAACGAGCCGAACACGAGCTGAATTTTTCAGCTTAATACTTTAACAAGCCGGCTCGTTGTTTGGCTCATTGACGATGGCAGCAGGGGTAGCGGCGATCGGCGACAACTTTGGGAGAGGGAGGGGCAGAGAGAGAGAGCGCGAAAGCGCGAGAGAGAAGTCGGGACTAGGAGGTGGGGTGTACTTAAAGAAGAGAGTGAACCGTTCATCGCCTTCATAAAGTGGTGAACGGTTCATCGCCTTCATAACGCAGTGAACGATTCACAACTTTCTCAAAATGGTGAACCGTTTACTGCCTTCTCAAGGCATAATGCATGATCGAGAACTCGAGAAAATCTCTTAGGACTTTAAAAATTTCATTGAGGTTGTAGGCGATGATCATTTACCGTCTTTAATAGTTATATTACAAAGATAGTAAATTATTCATCGTCTTAGTAAAAATAGTAAACGATTCACCGTCTTCAGAAAAAATATTCGACCTGGCGCTTATACGGCGAAGAGAGAATTAGTTTACCAAATATAAATTTTAAATATTATTTTGTAAATTACAAAATTTTAGATAATTATTTTATAAAAAAAAAAAAAGTAGAAAAAACAAAAGAAAGAGTGTTGGCAAAAACAATCTCGGACTGCAGAGCCGTCGGAGCTTGGGCATCTCGTATGTATAATTTCTGCAACCGCCTCGCCGTTCGGAGCCACCTTATCCTCGCTCCCCACCACTCCCATCCCGCTCCTCTCCCGATGGAATCCGCGCTCTTCTCCTCTTCCCCTCTCTCCGCCTTCGTCCCCCGCTCTCCTCCCTCTCTCGCTTCTCGACCCCTCCGTTTACTCTCCCTCCCCTTCTCCCTCCTCATCCACCATTCCCCCCCACCGCGCGGCGGCCCTCCCCTCCTCCCTCGCCGCCTCCTCCGCCGCTTCTCCCCCGCCGCCTACGCCGACGCCGACGCCGCCGCCGCTTCCGCTGCAGAATCCCGGAGCTCCGGTGATCGCGTCGTCGCGCGGCCATCGTCGGAGCTCCGGATGGGGCGGCCCGGAGGAAGCGGGACCGGCGTCGCCGGCGACGAGAAGCTCCGGTCACTCCGGGAGCTGTTCGCGAGGCCCGATGTAGCGATCGATGCCTATATCATCCCTTCCCAAGACGCTCACCAGGTTTTTCTTCTGGATTTCGGCATTTCTTGATTCAATTGTTTGGAATTATGGAAATGCTATAAATCTGTGGATTGAAGTAGGCATTGATAAAACTATCTCAAGACTAATCTATTGCTTTCCATGCTTGTTTTTTCCACCCTTCTAAAATACTTTTTTTATTATAATTGGAATAGATGAGACGGGACTCCTTGATGAAAGCTCGGTCTTCAACAAGTGAATAGTGATTTTACTGTATATAAGTAGCGTTCACCCAAATGAGCGACGTCTAAATTTTAACAACTAGGCTTTACATGTACGGTGGATGTTAGGTGAGCTATGATATAAGTATGCTCTGATAGTTAGATAATGGATGAGCTGAAGGATGGGGATTTGAAACATTACAACTGGCGGATGTGGGGTATCGAATTATGATCTCATGGAATGTGGGGGTTTGGGACTAGCTTTAACACCACATTATCTAGAAGATCAATATGATAGTAAACCGGTGCTTGAAAAAGCGCAAAAAAGCGCAAAGACTTCATGAAGCCTAGGCGCAAGGTGCACCACGAGGCGCGCGCCTCAAGAAGGTGAGGCGCATGTCTAATAAAAATAAAACACTCTTAACAAGTCTATTTTAAATGGATGTTTTACGTTAAAAAATTTTAAAATAACTATACAAAAACAAAATAACCATAAAAAAGTAAAAAAATCGCATGTATAAATATTCTCAGCTTAAAAATAAAAAGATTATGTTTCAACTTTTAGTTTAAAAGTGCTTGCTGCTGCTTCTTTCTTTTTGCCGCTCCTACTTGTTGCCGCTGGGGGGTGGAAGAGAGAACGGCCAAGAGAAAAGGGAAAGAAAGTGTTCAATTAGCATTTTTTTTAAAAATTTCTTAATATTTTAAAATATATTGAAGAAACTCAACCCGAAAATCCAAACCCTATACACATTAAATATAAATATCACAAAGCGCGTCTGAGACGCGCGGCTCACTCCCTGAGGCGCTGAGACTCGCGCCTCGTGCCTAGGCGCTGAGGCGTGTCTTTTCAAACACTATAAGAAACAACCTAGTAATTGTCTTAATAATAGTATATGTAAAGTGGTTTGAGAAGACAAAAAGCGTAAGAGATGGTGATGCAGAATCGGGTGTGGATAGGATTGATTCGTTTAGGTTTTAACTTTTTTTCTAATTTTCGGAATTATTTTACTTGTCAATTTGTTTTAGTCGCTTTTGTAAAGATTTTTAGGATTTATCATATGGAATAAATCTTTAAAAATTAGGGATATGGTTTAGATTTTTTTAGATATATTCGAATTAGGTAAATATCCCTAAAATCTTTGGATTTGAATTAGATTAGGATTACGTTTGGAAGGTTATAAAAATAGCCTATAATTTGTAATTGAGAGATGGAGTTATAATGGAATAAGATTTGGGTTTGTGTTTTGACTATGGTCATAGTATCTTCTTCCCCTCTCCTTCTCTGCCGTGTGTATCGGCAAGATCCTTCCCAAGAGGTTCTATCTTTCTCTTTCTCTTCTTCTTTTCTCCTTTCATCTATTTCTCTCTTATTCTTCAATCTTCTCTTAATTTTCTTTTAAAAGAAAATGTCGAAATCTTTTTTTAAAGCCGTACTACTTTTTTTTAATGTTTTCCTTTTTTTAATTACGAAAATTAATTTATAATTTATTTAAATCTTTAAAAAAATTTTAAAAAAAATCTGAAAATTAATCTAAAATTTTTAGAAAATTCCAAATTTGGTTTTAAATTGATTTTGGGCTCATCACTTGCAAGATAGATTAGGGTTTTCCTAATCTCTCCTGCGTCAGATGGTATAATACTTTCCCATTTTTCTTTTATTATGAAATAGCAAGTTTTTGACTTTGAGCTTCAAAAGTTGGGAGGTTAGTTGTGAACAACAAGAATTGCTAGGATTTCGTTATTCAAGTACTAAAGATTGAACCACTTTCTTTTTGGTATTTTGATTTGTTGCCATACTTGTTCAGTCTGTAAATTTTTACTCTCAGCCACCTATTACTTTGAAAGAGACGTCCTGAGAATTATGACTAATAAAATACATATTAGAGTTTTAATATGATAATTGGGTATGATATGGTTCTTGATTTTGATCCTCTCGTCAAACTTCGAAATTGGCAAATGTCCTTGAATCTCTACGCTTGATATGGTCTGATCCTCATTTTTATCTTGTGTTTGAGGGGGTGTGACACCAGCTTAAATAATTATGCAAAGAAACACAATCGCTTTGAGTGAAATGGCAAAAAGAACAAAACAAGAATTAGATTGAATAATAACCTATAGACTTTAGGTTTAGGTCCCTTTTTTTTTAATTTTCGCATACCACACTTTAGTGATCAATGGTGTAGCGTACCATAATAGCTTTTGCCAGTTGGACAGAAATAGAAGGTCATATTGCATAATATGAACATTAGGTACGTAATGCAAAAATTTGAAGTTAAAGGAACTAACTATGTTCACATGAAACTTCAGGCGCTTTCTGTAACTCAGATTACAGGTTCAAGTGGAATATGAAAAAATTGTTTACCATAACAGCTGTTGCAAAAGTTGGACATATAATAGAGGTCAGAGTCATATTGCATGTATGGACATTAGAGACATGATGCCAAAATTTGGAGTTAAAGGAGCATTGGCATGAAAATTCAAGCACCGACTATAAATTTTACATATCTCAGACTGCAGGTTCAATTGAAATATGAAAAAAATTTAAAGTATTAGAAATTTTATATCTTAGGAATCAGAGGGGTGATTGAAAAGGTGCCTTGTTAGCATGTAACTCATAAGCATCACACACAATTTGGGATGCTAAGCAGATGCACACCCGCAGTGTGTGTCTGCAATTTTACAGGAAAAAAAATTGGTCAGCTCACCCTCGAATGCCTTTTTTGAGTTCCCATCTTGTGATATATTCTCTCTCTTTTGAATCTACTTAGAATCTACTTAGAATCTACTTGGAGAACTAAAGGTCGTCTTAGAGAACAGTGGGAAACTTTAAGATCCTATCCAATCACCTTACTCTTTTCTCAGAGTCTAATCCTAATTAGGTAGATTATAATAACTAAGAAAGCTAAGGAATGAGTAACTTGATATGCAAAGAAATTTCTCTTATTCTCTCATGGATAATTTTAGATTTTAAAGATTTCAAAAGATTAGTTAAATCTTTCATTATTTTTTTCTGATTCTTTTTTCTTAAATAAATCTTTGAAGATTGTTATAATACCTAACATTATCTTGACTTATCACTAAATTCAAAAGAATATCTTAAACGTATATTATTATTTAGATTTTTTTCCTTTTCTCTTCTTTAATGAAGCATTTTGGCATATAAAAATAGATGATGTTTATATAATAGTAATACATAATGAAATGTTAATGGAATTATAGTTATTTGTCATTTCTTTGTTGTTTCTGTGTCGTAATTTTGTTGTGAAGTTGTCAAGTCTATGTTCAAGCCATGTTGTGCCCCGTGTCCCATGTCTGTGTTTGTGTAACCAATATGCAGCCTAGACCAATTGAGAATGCCCGCACTGACATGCACATTAAAGCATATGCATAATGTAGTTTGTACATGCACATGCAGGCTCAAACATATGAATGCTCACACACATGCAGACAAGTGCACAGATGTAGATGGGCGTCCACATGCACACACACGTGCGCACACAAGCACACGCATCTCTAACAATGTTGATCTCCTTAAAATAAAACCGTCTATTTATCACCTCTTATTACAATCCTTTATGATGTATTGTAATTGTAGAGTGAGTTTATCGCTGAATGTTTTATGCGGCGGGCATACTTGACGGGCTTCACTGGTAGTGCTGGTACTGCTGTGGTAACTAAAGAAAAGGCTGCTCTTTGGACAGATGGCCGTTACTTCCTCCAGGTAGGCATGTAGATCTTCCATATCCTTTGTATTGGCAACGCCAACTATTAATCTTCTCACAGTACTACTATACGCATGCTGAGTAGGCTGAGAAGCAGCTGAGTCCTGATTGGATCCTTATGCGGAGTGGAAATCAAGGTGTCCCTACGACTAGCGAGTGGCTCAATGATGTTTTGCCTGCTGGTTGTCGAATTGGTATTGACCCTGTGAGTTTCATATGATCTCTAACGATATTGCAGGAGAAAATTGAATTAAAAATGTGTGGTATTATTGCTAATAATATGATATCTGGTGATATATAAAAGATTTATCCTTATTTCATTCGTCAAATTATTTTTCTCTCTTATTACTGTTTGTTCAGTCATCTAATCATGTTTTAACATTGTCAAAGAAATAATATGATCTTTTTGTTTAGCTGATGATTTTTTTAAAAAAAAATACAATTCTACATAAATACTTTTCTTTACTATGAGATATACAACCATAAGCCTTAATTAGTCTTAAGACATTGTGAACATCTTAGAGAATTGTCAGTAGATTGTAGGCAGAATAACAGATTTGTTTGCATTCGATCTGTTGAAATCTATCACAAAACTATCCCTGTATTTTTGCTCGGACAAATGTTTAGTTATCTTTTTCCAATTGTACAAAACTCTTGATAAGATTGAATATGATTTTAATGATTTAAATAGAGAGATACAATACAACAGGACAATACTTTGGGAAAGATAATAATGCTAACAAAATTGGAACTTATCTATAAGTTGCTTGGGCAAATCATTATAAACTTAATCTTGGATTTTGTATTTGTTGTTGCTGATAGTTTTGTTCCATAACTGCAAATCCAAAATGTGGACTTCACAATCGAAAAGGACTAAGTGAGCTCTTTTCTCGATAACAAGGATTAAGTGTCGTGAACGGGGTCGTGTTGAAAACTTATCGGCACAGTACGACAAGGTGTGTGCCAGACTGTGCCAATGCATGCCGGTCACAGAAAATACATATGGACCGCATAATGGAATGAAATATTCAGTTTCTTTAGCAACAAAATATTCTAATTTCTCATTATATGTCTTTATCAAATCTTTTAAACTTTATTTGAGAAAATTACTTATTAATTTAAAGAAAGAGAGTTTGAGCTGTGCCATCGGTACGAGGGCTGTATCGTGCTAATATCTTATTGGCACGATATGGCACGATACGACACGATAGATATGGCCCGTGCCGATGGGCACTTAAATCCTTGCTCGGTAACTTTTAAGTTAGCTTTGAGCGCATATTCTAAATTTATGAAAAGTTAGCTAGGTTATTGTGAGGGTGAAATCTAATATTTATATCATCTTGCTTCTATTATCTCCATTCACTAGACTCGGTCAATGCTAACGGCCTTTGCATGTAATCCTTAAAGAGGGGATGAATCTTAATTTACTGGAGAATGAAAGAGGCGGTGAAATCTTAATCTACTACTGGAGAATGAGATAAATGGGTTTGAAAGAACATTCTCCAGCCGTTGTTTGTTTATGTTGTTTACTGTTCTATTATATTTGAAAAACATATAGTGCTACATGGACTGTGCACACCCTGTGATCACTTATTATGGTTGCCTACTTCTCACTTTCATCTGTACTTGTAATCAATTAAGCTTTTGCAGTATGCAATGTTATTTAAATTAATGGCCATTGTTATGTTATATATATATATATATATATATAGATATATATAGAATTAGGCTACTATACTATCTATAGTACCGGAGCCCCGGTACTCTAGTCTTATTCTCGATCTTAGGGTGTTCAAATTAACGATCCACACCGTTAAATATGATTTAGGGTATATGAAGTTCTTAGGAATAAAATTTTAGTTTTTTTCGACATCGTTTACTTAGTAAATAAATTATGTCAAAATGGACGGTGGAAATTGAATAATCTTTAAAATTTGAGTATAGGACTTTTAAATTCAAGATCAAGAATGTTAGCCTTAATCTAGATAGTTCAAAGTATTTTCTATCAAAATTTGAAGAAATTTAGATTCTTTTACACCGTTAAACTCCAAACTCGCCATAGTAGCCATTGAAAATTGACAATTTTGAAATGGTTTGATCATAAAGTAAACTATGTCGAAAAGATATAAAATTTTATTTCTAAAACCTTTAAATACCTTAGATCAGTTTTAACGGTGTGGATCGTTGATTTGAACACCCTAAGATCGAAAACGAGACTATCGTACCGGAGCCCCGGTACTATAGATAGTATAGAAGACTAGCTCTCTCTCTCTCTCTCTCTCTCTCTCTAGAGAGCCCCGGTACTATATATATATTAATGCGACCATACTCTTATGAGTATAGAGTTCTTTGTACTCATAAGTTGTTTTCAATGATGGAAATTCCGAATCCACGATCCATGCCGTTAAATATGATCTAGAGTATTTGAAACTTTTAAACAACAGATTTTGTAATTTTTTAAAATTATAGTAAAGTTCATCAAGCAGGCATAAAATGAATGGTCAAAATTGAATGACATCCTGGGCGTCACGGGCACCAACACGAGACACGACACGGTTCGGACATCACAACTCTGCAACTTTCAAAAAATTAGGACACAGACACGACATAAACACCGTTAATAAAATATAATATTAATAATATAATAATATATTTTTATTATATATAAAATATTAATTTTGGTAAAAAATTGTTATATTTCTCATACGAATGAAAGTTAGTAAAATTTTTATTGATAGTTTATATATTTTAAGAAAAAAAATTCCCCACCATACATAATTTATTGATATTGTCAAAAAAAATTATATGTATTCATCAAAAAGCTAAAATATTTATTATTGTACATTACATATGTATAGAAATTGTAACATAAAAATAGGTATATATATTTTTTAGTTGTATGCGCTATGAATCGGCATTTTTAGTTGTATGCGCTATGAATCGGCATTAAACGGGCGTCCAAGGAGCGTCCATGTCGGACACGTGTCCGACATGGACACGCGCGTATCCGACACGGACATGCGAGGCTTATAGAAGTGTCCGTGATACGTAGATGACATCCTAGAAATAGATAATCGGATCCTTCAATTTAAAATCAAAGTTATTGATCTTTATGTAAATAGTGAATAGAATTTTTTATAAAAAATTCAACCAATTTCGATTTTTTTACACTATTAAACTAGCAAGTTTCCCATACCGGCCGTTAAAAGTTATCAATTTTGAGGTCTTTGATTGTAAGGTAAATGATGTCGAAAAATTATGAAATTTGATTTTTACATATTTCAAATGCTATAAATCGTGTTTAACGGTATGGATCATTGATTCGGGAGTTTTATCATCGAAAACAACTTATGAGTACGAAGTTGATCGAACTCATAAAAGTATAGTAGCTTGACTCTCTCTTTCTCTATATGTTGAATTCAGAGAATTCACCTTAATGCTGCATGTACTGATATATATATTTTTTAAATAAAAGCTGTAGTTGGAGATTTCACCTTACTATCTTTTTTGTTTCTGCTTCTTGTTCTTCAAATGTTCTCATTTTTATCTTCATATCTTTCACATTTTGGGAGCATGATTGTGCTTGGAGTTTACTTGAGCAATGCTAAATAGGAAATTCTATATGCATAGCTGATGATTATTGTGCACTCTCCATTTGTTTTCATTAAGTTCCAGCAAAGATTCAATAGTATATAGGGCGTATAGATTTCTCTTATATAGAGATATAGAAATATCCTGGATAATATGTTTATTTAGTCATTTTATTCAAACTTTCACTCTATTTCTCTGTCTAGTTCAATTGCCCAATATCTAATCTGGTGTCCTCTTTGACTTTTTGAAGGGAGCAGTTCCTCTTTTCTCATGATGCAGCTGAGGAACTGAAAGAAGCAATTTCTAAGAAGAATCATGAACTGATTTTGATAAAGGATTTTAACCTTGTTGATGAAATTTGGAAATCAAGGCCAAAACCTCCCGGCAAACCTACTAGGGTGCATGATATCAAGTATGCTGGTGTTGACGTCTTATCAAAATTGTCTTCCTTGAGATCTGTACTTGTTGAAAATGGTTGTACAGCTATTGTTATATCAATGCTCGACGAAGTTGCATGGCTGTTAAATATGGTATTATTCTGACACCCCTATATATAATAGTTGAATTAGTCCCTAGACTTTATTGTGCTGTGCTGTATTATGCCATTGAATGCATTTGATTTAAAAACTCTTTCATCCGTCTTCTCAATGGCTAATCTTTAGGTTAGCATTTCTTGCATAGTAACCTGGTATCAATGTTTCTGAAAGATCCTTTTCCTCTTGATTAGCATAAACCAAATTTAATATATTGAAGCCAAGGTTTAAAGTGCTGTGGCACGGGATCGTGCCGCTGTCTGCTTGACACGGTACTGTATCGGCACATTTCTATGCCGACACATGGTACGCTTACGTGCCGATGGATACGCAAGACTTCCTACTGGCACGCTTTGGTACGAACTTATTTCAGTTTTTTTGGTTTCAATAAACTCTTATAATGTTATTTTGAAAGATTTAATCAAATAATTATGAATATTTGATATGTATAGCTTACTATACTCATCAAATAATATATACTTGTAATCTTTTTTGCATGTAAAGTACAACTATTTCTGATGCAGAATCGAAATTTTTACCAGTTAGAATTTTTAAAATGCGAACATCTTTTTCTCTTTTTTCTTTTGACCATCTATATCGAGTACGGCTACTATACTATTATGAGTACGATCGCCCTCATACTCATAAGTTGTTTTCGATGATAGAGCTTCCGAATCGACGATCCACACCGTTAAACGTTATCTAGAGCACTTGAAACATCTAGAAATCAAATTTCATAATTTTTCGACATCATTTACCTTACGATCAAAAGCTCACAAAATTGACAATTTTTAACGGCCGGTATGGAATACTTGCTAGTTTAACAGTGCAAAAGAATCCGAATAGGTTGAATTTTTGATAGAAAATTCTATTCACTACCTAGATAAAGATCAATAACTCTGATCTTAAATTGAGGATCCGATCATTCATTTTTAAGACATCGTTCGATTTTGACCGTTCATTTTATGCCCGCTTGATGGACTTTATTATGATTTCGAAAAATTACGAAATTTATTTTCTAGAAGTTTCAAATACTCTAGATCATATTTAACGGAGTGGATCGTCGATTCGGAAGCTCCATCATCGAAAACAACTTATGAGTACGAAGGGCCCAATACTCATAATAGTATAGTAGCCCTACTCATATATTTACCTATACATTATGTCTCTTAAACTTTGCTACATGGCATCATTCTCTTTCGTTGTTAAATTAAATGTGGGCTCCACCAATTTCTCTTTTTTTGTTTGAACCAAACCAGGTTGTTGGGTGCCACCTTGAACCGGCTCAAGTCTTCCAAATAATTATATAATTTTTCTCTGTTTGTGCTTGAACTGAACCGGATCAACTTGCTTCATTGGACCGAATTAATTATTCTATATATTTTCATCTTTGAACCATATATTTTTTTTAATTATCTGAATCGAACCAATAATGCTGAATCGGGTCAACTTACTTCATTAGATCGAACCAAACCAATTGCTCTATATATTACTATCTTTGAACCAGATTTTTTTTTAATTTATCTGAACCGAACCAATAATTATTGAATAAGAGCTCCACCCTGAACTAGCTCAAGTTCTCTTCTTTTTTCGCTTGAACCGAATCAGATTTCTTTTTCTTTGCTTGAACTGAACCGGTGCCCTCTTTCTTGCTTGAACCGAGCTCGGTCAAATCTATGCCTTTTTCTCTTCTCTTTTTTTTATAGAAATTCTCATTTAGGACTTTTTTTAGAAAAAAAGAAAATTAACTGATATTTGTATTAATTTATTATTAATATTGATATAAAATATGATGATAAAGTATATTTAGCAAACATGTAATGTCTTCATTTATTTTTAAACTGTTGATTCATACATATAGATTGCCTATATGTTTGAATAATTTATAATCAATCAAATATAAATTATTTAAAAATTTATGAAAAGATATATCATTAATATTTTTATTTTTTTTCTAATTTTCTGCCCGTCGCATCGCAGGGGTTACTACACTAGTATTACAGTCTTTCTTTTATAAGATACAAAAAAATAATTTTTTCATTTATTTTTAAACTGTTGATTCATACATATAGATTGCCTATATGTTTGAATAATTTATAATCAATCAAATATAAATTATTTAAAAATTTATGAAAAGATATATCATTAATANATTAATTTTTTCAAAAAATTAATAGATCTATCAAAAAAATTAAGCGATAAATTATATGACAAATAAATTAAATAAATTTAAGTATCAATTGATTTAATTTAACTTTTAATTTTATCAGTATTTTCAATCTTCTAAGCAAAATTAAAATTTTATGTTTAATGTGCCTCAAAATTTATTTATTGAGTTCAAATTTGCTCTCTTAATTCGGCAAAAGTTTTGCGGTGCAACAAATTTTGATAAATAATTTGTGAAGAAAAAATGGATGTTTGTGGTGGAAGCGGAGGGCTCGGGCCAATCGAATATGTAAATTAAAAATTTGTCCTATATTGATAAACAAAAAAAATTAAATTATAATTCTTTTGATTTGCCTACAAATATATTTTTAATTTGCAATGTCTTTGGGGGATGTGGGGTACCCAGAATACTTAAGATACCCCAAAAAACAAAACAAAAGAAAAAAAAAAACAAAAAGCAAAAAAAAAAGTGCACAGTGCCGGCACGGCATTGTGCCACGGCAGGCGTCGCCGTGCCGCTCTGTCTCGTGCGGCACGGCCCCACGTGCAGCGGCACGGAGGGGGGGTCCGTACCGCCCCGTGCTGTACGGCACGGGACGGCACTTCAATCCTTGATTGATGCATCTTAGACAACATATTTAACTTGGATGGTGATCAATGTTACCTTTGGCTGCTACCTTATCGCACATCAATTGATATTAAGTAATACACATATGACATGCAATATAAGTTATTGATCTAGAAATAAAGAGTTTCAGAATTTTCTTTCATATACCTTTGTATACCTCTACAGGCATCTAGAGTATATATATGCATGAATTTATTGTCATATATAGATGTATGCATACATTATGCTCATGAAATACAAGTGTGTGTGGTCTGCCATTTATTTTAAGATGTTTACGCCCATGTGCAAACAAATGTGTATGTGTACATCCATTTTTTTCATGCTCATGTAAAATTTGTTTACAAATGTTTATCCAAGAAATGATTAAGGACAACGACTTGTTCATCTCGGATTTACTTCTTAGATGAACATCTTACATAATTTTAATTACTTTTCTGGCTGAAACAGTTTGATGCTCGTGATCAATACTAGAGGAAAGAATGAGTGATGAGAAGAAGATTAGTAAAAGAGAAGAATATTGTAGTTTAATGAAAGGAGAACAAAATATTTATAACATTGTTTTCAACTTACAAGAAAAAGTATAATGTCAGAGGAACCCAAAATTAAGTGATTTGAACTTGCAGAGTAACTACCTTTTAACTCGTGCCTTTATACTTCGAGGGAAAATGATTCCCCAATCTTTCACTTCTAGGAGAAGAGGTCTTAAAACGAAATTGAGAGAGATATTTAATTGCTCAATGATAAAAGAAAACCATGGCTTTTTAACAAGGATTTAAGTGTCGTGGCACGGGGTCGTGCCGGAAATTTGCCGGCACTGTACGACACAGTGCGTGCCGAGCCGTGTCGATGCGTGCCGGTCAAAAAAATTCTTATGTGCCGACATATAATAGTATGAATTATTTATTTTCTTTCGAAACAAAATATTATAACTATTTATTATGTCTTTTTATCACATCTTTTGAACTTTATTGAGGAAATTACTTACTAATTTAAAGAATAGAGGGTTTTGAGCTGTGCCATCGGCACGGGGTCTGTATCGTGCTGGTATTTTGTTGGCACGGTACGGCACGGTAGATACGGCCCTTGCCGACGGGCACTTAAAACCTTGCTTTTTAACATATAATTCATGGAAACTCTATCGAGGTATCTCTAGTGGATTTCATTTTTTAAATGGGGTGCTGATATGATTTAGTAGGAACTGCATCTTTGTATAGCTTATTTTGGTTCAAGACTGTGTTGCCTTGATTATTGATCTATTTCTTCCAATGTTACACTGCACATTTGTTATTGTTCTCTATGTTTTGTTTTTTCTTTGTTCTATCTTTCTTTTCAAAGAATCACCACCTTTAAGCGCTGCTAGTTACTGTTATCTTGCATTAAACAAGAAATTTCTCTTACACACTGGACCAAGGATATAAGTGTCGTGGCACGGGGTCGTGCCAGAAATTTGCCGGCACAGTGCGTGCCGAGCTGTGCCGATGCGTGCCGGTCAAAAAAATTCTTGTGTGCCGACACATAATAGCATGAAATATTTATTTTCTTTAGCAACGAAATATTCTAACTATTTATTATGTCTTTTTATCACATTTTTTGAACTTTACTGAGGAAATTACTTACTAATTTAAAGAATAGAGGGCTTTGAGCTGTGCCATTGGCACGGAGTCTGTATCGTGCCGGTATCTTGTTGGCACGGTACGGTACGGTGGATACGGCCCGTGCCGACGGGCACTTAAAATCTTGCATTTTTTTTTCTGCTATCTAGAAGTAATGGAAGAGCAGAATGCTATGGCTATTTTCGTGCTTAGTAGTAGGACATCTAACCTTGCAACAACTAGGTAAGGCCTTGGTATCATTTCCCCTTTTTTGTTTTTTTCCCCAATAGAATTTCCAAATGAAAATATGTCGGAGTGGATGGAGAATTGCTTGGATGGAGAATTTGCTTGTAATTCTTGCATCCAAGGTATTTGTTTAGTAACAAAAAACAATGTCTCGGAATTATTATTATTATTTTTTGTTTTTTCAAGTTGTCATCCCTCACCTGGTCAGGATTCGTGGCAAGCTTTTTAACCATAAGAAGATAGAGAAGTTCACCCACCAGGATATCCAGTCATATAGAATTTGTGTTTAAAAAAAAAAAATGAAAATGGCAAAGATGCCAAACAAGGCCTAATATTAGGACTCTACTTTCTATTAAAAGTAGATTTTGTGGTTTATTGTGTTTTTAGTGTTTACCTTAGTTCTATGCGGTTTCCTAAAAAAATCTGCTAATGGATGCATATCACCTTTTAATATGTAGAGAGGAAGCGATGTTCCAAATTCACCTGTATTCTATAGCTACTTGATTGTGGAGATTAGCCATGCTACACTATTTGTTGATAACAACAAAGTTACCCCTGGAGTACTGGATCACCTGAAAAGTGCTGGAGTAGAGTTGAAACCATATGAAGAAATTTTATCAGAAGTAGAAAGGTGATGACATAGTTGCAATGCATGAGACTCTTTTTCAGAATTTCCCTGCTTTGTCTAAAATGTATCTAATGTTTCATTTATATTTAAGTTTGTAAATCTCCTGTTTTCTCTTAGATAGTTTATGTGTTGCAACTTTTTCTTTTTCCCCCCTATTAGTAGTTTCCTTCTATACCCTATAACTAAATATGTAAAATTGTCTCCCATTTCAGATACATTTGATAAGATTGTCTAGAACACAATTTACTTTGTAAACAACTGCGTAAGCATCTTCTTTTGTCCTGAAATAAGTACTCTGTGTGGTGCTCTTCCTACATGTTTTTGAAAATTCTCCAAACATTGATTGCTCTCATATCCTACTAAAATAAAATTTTCAAAACATAGATTCATGAGTAATTTTATGCTCCAAATAAGGCAATGTCATGCAAGGTCAATTGGTTTGATTTGATCATTTGATTGGGTCGGGTACATTCTTCAACAATTGCATTTGTTAGCTTTCAGCTCTGCTCTTTGATATCACCTCCTTTGTATTATCTTTTTTTCTTAAGTGCACCATTCTACAGCTTAGCAGCAAAAGGTGCGAAGCTCTGGCTGGACACATCATGTGTAAATGCTGCAATTGTTAGTATATTTAGATCTGCCTGTGAGAGACATTTTACAAGACTTGCAACAAAATCAAGAAAGCAACTCAACAATGGAGCATCTTCAGATTTGATATCAATCAAGAGTGAAGATATTCGGAATGGAATACCTAATGGCTTGTACAAAGTTTCCCCTGTTGCCATTGCTAAAGCAGTGAAAAACAAGGCAGAGATTGAGGGAATGAAGAATTCACATTTAAGGTAACCTAATATTTATCTGTGAATTGCTATATTTCTAATGGTTTTACTTGTAGAGTGCAAATTATGTGAGGAGAATTTAAACTCAGGTGCTCATAAAGTCCTTAAAGGAACTTAAGGTCTGAAAGTGTGCGCTAGTTGTTTACACAGTTATATATGTAGTGATAAACATACAATGATATAAGCATGTATTTTGTTAGTCTTCATGTTGGAATAATTGGCAGCTACTGTGCACTTGCTCTTATTAGGTGATTGCTGTAACAAGTTGCTATGCGTCATTTTTCACTCTTGCAGAGTTGGCAAGATGATTTCTGAAGGGTGCTGATCTTTGGGAAGAAAATTTTTTTTAGCTTTTCTGTTCTTTTCTTTTTCCTTTTTTTTCTTCTAAACTTGTATTCTTGTTATATATATCCTAAGAGCTGAAAGAAGAGATCGAGAGCAAAGATGATAGAAAAATAGCATTTATTTATTTATTTNAAACTAAGTATCACTAATATTTCAACACAATGTCTTCATAAATTTAACATCTACTAAGAGCTGAAAGAAGAGATCGAGAGCAAAGATGATAGAAAAATAGCATTTATTTATTTATTTAATTTGCCGTGTAAGTTTCGCTGTCAATCTTAGTAGATGTTAAATTTATGAAGACATTGTGTTGAAATATTAGTGATACTTAGTTTGTCTACATAAATGAGTAGTTCTTCATGTTATAATGAACCTATTTGAGACTCTAGGAACACAATATGCAACTATTTGCGTATGGATAATGGTCGTATTAGTAAATAATGAGCAAGTGCTAGTTGTAGCGTTCTCCTAAATGGCATTTATATTTATTTGCAAATCTTAATGGAATGCGAAGCACTCTCATCATTAATTAGTTCATTAGAGTTTTAGTTTAACTTGAAATCTATTTTATGATCTAATGGCTAAATTTTGAAGTGATGCTTTACTTAGCAGCCAGGTTTTAATGAATTAACATTTTATTCAAGAATTCACAGTAATGCTGGCTTAGTACAATGGAATTTCGCTATTTTTCTCATAAGATAATTTTATACTTGCTAACTTCAACTTATCTGATGTATCGACTATGTAATTATCCGGCCTGTGTTTTTTGACATTTATCGTGATCAGTCACATTCCATTGTCATTTTGGTCTTTAATATAGTGTCATAAAGGTGAAAAGATAGATAACGTTACCAAATGTTGCAGAGATGCTGCTGCTTTATCAGAGTTTTGGTGCTGGATGGAACAGGAAGTTAAGAACAATCTGACGCTTACAGAAGTAGCAGTTGCTGATAAACTATTCGAATTTCGTAAACAGCAGGAGGGCTTTATCGATACTAGCTTTGACACTATTAGCGGTATATTCTTTAATGGTGTTTTATGTTTCTGTTTGGTACACTTTTTCTATACTAAATCGGAATAACATCACCTGTTGAGAGGTCTTTCTTAATAAATTTCAGTCAAGATAACATCACCTGTTGAGAGATCTTTCTTAATAAATTTTAGTCAAGCTCTTTGTATAGTTGCTGATATCTTGAGTTTAGGGAACAACCTTACATTTGAGTAATTACATGTTTTCATTGTCTTCAATTTAGAACAAACTGTGGCGCATAGGCATAGCATCCTAGGCACTTTTAAATACACTGGGCGCCTCGCATATTAAGCACTTGCCGAAGCATCATCTAGCCTACCTAAGTGACCGCCTGCCCAACCAAATGGCTTATTTTTTCCCTTTACAAAATTAAAGCCTACTTCGGTACTGTTGTCATTCCTTTTTCTTTTTTTTTTTTAAAACACAAATTATGTAATGAAGCGAGCGGGTGCATAGAGGATTGCTTGCATTCCATACCTCCAAGGGTTATATTTGGGAACAAAAAGGAAAAACTTGGTGGCTTTTCTGGTACTTTTGTGGTTTTTTCATTTTTGGAACACCAATTTGATGTGATGGAGTGTGTGGGCCGATTTTAAAATGCTGACAGTATATACATCTGCCAGCTTTATTGACAACAAAATGCAAAAAAGTTAGTAGTAACATTTTTAGCTTCTTTGTTTTTATGAAGAAGATGTCCTTTGGCATCCGGCTGGGAAGTCCACCCCCGGCACATTCAACCACAGAATTTTCATATAGAAAAAAAAAGACCAGCAACAACACCATACGAGGCTTAATAGTTACTTTTTTTTTTTCACTTTGTTTCATGGAAAAAGTATGCCATTTTGCAACCGGCTGGGGCGTATTTGAAGATAACTGGTGATAAACAATAGAGAAGTTCATTCACTAGGATATCCAATAACATATAATTTGTGCTTACAAAAACAAAAATATGGAATCCAAATGAGGCCCTAGTCTTTGGTTCATTTAACAATATATTAGTTTGGTGTTGAAAATATGGTTTATGATAACTTGCCAAGGATAACTACAGTATGAGCAATAGAGGTTGATTAATTGAAGATGAAAAATCTTTTGAATAATATATATCATTATATCTGGCCATGAGATTCGGGTTTGTTTTGTTGTAATGTAAACTTTGTAACTTATCTCTTATATATTGTTTCTTAGAATTGATTTGAAATGTTGAGAAGTTGCACTATGAAGTGATTTTGTAGTGGTATTGTGGTCATATAATATGTATACAACTGCTTAAATTCAGGCAACTTGGAAATACTATATTTTTTTTTGACCTTTTCTGGAGATATTTGTTAGATATATTTCTTGATACCTCAGGTTATTTGATGGTCTTCCTTAATCTCTAAGCATTTAAAGGGTCCCTCCATTAGGGATTACCTGCCTAACTTGACAACCTCGATACTCTTGGTTTTGCACTAGGAAGAAAGATTGCTATGTTGCTTTTAGCTTACTACAAATGATAGTTCTTTACTCAGATTCACCATGACATATCAATCTCAAAGTGATATTAACGGCACTTTATAGCTCATAATCAATGGGGATGCTGTGGTAATTCACTTTCCAGGACAACTTTCCTGTTCTTGTTTAGTGGAGGAAACTAGTATGAATCATATGATTGGTTAGAGCTCCTTTTGGATTTGAGTTATTGTGTTCCAACAATTTCCATTTCTTTTGTTGTATCACAGTAGGAATTGCTGTATTTCTTATCTACAGATTATTGAATCTTTTGCTTTTACTTTTGATCCATCTAGTAAGTTTTAAGTGGATAAATGTCGAAATAATTCCTGTCCCATTAAATGAACAATCGATTGGTTTTTCAGGTTATGGTGCGAATGGTGCTGTTATACACTATAAGCCAACTTCAGACAGTTGTAGTTTTGTTGGTACCGACAATCTCTTTCTGTTAGACAGTGGTGGTCAGTATGTTGATGGCACCACTGACATAACAAGGACGGTACATTTTGGCGAGCCTTCTGCGTGGCAAAAGGAATGCTTCACAAGAGTCTTACAGGTGTTATTTTTGTCTGAAGCTTTGTTATATATCTTCTGGCCACCATTTATTTGACCTATCTTACATTAAAGTGTTTCTTTTGGATTTTGTTATCCTAATTTTCTTTCTTTATTCTAAGATACCTATAGAATCTTACTAGGTTCTTTCGTTGCTCTCCTTTATGATTTATGCTCTAGATAAGCTGTTAGCTCTTGTTCATGCAGGGTCATATAGCTCTTGATCAGGCTATTTTCCCTGAGAGGATGCCTGGTTTTGTACTTGATGTACTCGCACGATCTTCTCTTTGGAAAGTTGGGCTTGATTATAGGCATGGTAGTTTTCTGTTTCAGTCATTGGATAATTATTATGAAGCATTTTCATATGGCCTTGCAGAAGCCGATACATTATCTACAGTCAGGTTTCTCTTTTATTTTTTGAAGGGACTGGTCATGGTGTTGGTGCTGCGCTAAATGTCCATGAGGGCCCACAAAGTATAAGCTTCCGTTTTGGAAATTTGACAGCTTTGCAAAACGGTATGATTGTAAGCAATGAACCTGGCTATTACGAAGACCATTCATTTGGTATTCGCATTGAGGTTAGCTTTATATATATATATATTTTTTACACTTGTAGTCTGTCTGGATTGTGTTACATGGTTTTACACATAGGAAAAGATAATGCAGCTCTACATGGATTATATCTTCATCAGAAAGAAGCAAATACAGATGATAAGTTCTATTACTGATTCCACTGCCTATACATGATAATTTTATCCTTAACTTTCTTATTGGTACCTTTCCTCTGATTTAGGTTAATTTTGTTCAATCAATTGGTTTGCCAATAAGGAAAACCATATGTTTTTTTTTTGTAAGTAGGAAACTTATGAAGAAAATTTTTGCTCAGTGGATAGATAAGCTTGAAAATTTACCCTCTTATTTTGTGGCAAGAATTTGAAATGTGTTAGAAGACAAAACCTTGAAGATAGAAAATGGTCTATTGCATTGAAACATATTGAGTTGTTTGCTAGCTATATGGCTGAACTTGTGGTGAGGTAGACGTCAAATACAAAATTTTCAATTTATTGATAAGAACACAAGTTCAGTTTTGTTAAATACCTAACTTGTGATTCTATCAAGCAAGTTAGGCTCTCTTTTTGGCCTATAAGTGGAGGAGAAATTCTAGAAAACAAAGACTATTTGGAATATGGGAGGGTAATAAACAAAGAGAGATCAAGAGAGAAGGAAAGATGAGGAAATTGATGTTGGTTTGTTTAGTACTAGTTAAGATGGAAGTGGCAATGTCACATTTGGAGAGAACAATATTATAGAATCTGAGCCTGATCCTACCTAATTTCGGAGGTGCCACGTTTAGTTCAGACCTTGTTAGTTCATTGGGTCAGGTAGGTTGCTTGGAGCCCTGAGTATTTTAGGTTACTGTTTGATCAGGGTGTTTCTCTCAATGGCATTGTCACTATATTCGTGACTCGCTGGGAGTAACTCTGATTAAACATGTGTGGGAAAATTGTTTCATACTGTTTGGACATGTTTAGGGCTGGCACGACCCACATTACCCAAGTTGATTCAGGCCAAGGGTAGGCCCGGCCCAACATGCTTACAAATCTGGGTTGGGCTGTGCCGGCCCGTTTTCTTAGAGGAGAAGGCCTGGCCCGGCCCCTGGCCCACCCGTGTCGGGCCGAGCCGGGCTTCATGCCAGCCCGGTAATAGTCTAATAGGTATTTTCCCTCTATTTATTCTCAATCGTCCTTTTTTGTACTTTTTTAAAATTATTTTTTAAGAAAAAGAGTTTAAATTATAATCTTTTGACTTATAGTTTTTAATTTACACAATTATATCCAACCTTTTTAAAACTCTTTTAAAAATTTTATAAATTAAAAAAAACTAAAACACAAAAAATAAATTTAACTTTTTAATGTAAAATTAATATTAGTTTTTTTCATAATTTTTTATTATTTGAAAAGAAATTGATATTCGAAAAAAAATTACAAAAAATATATAAAAGTTGAATTAATCATATTATATAATTACATTAGAGAAAAGTACAAAAATTTAAAAAATCAAAAATATATTTAAAATAAAATGGTATTGTTTATACAACTAATTAGCAACAATAGAGAAAAAAATCCAACATAATTTTTTTCTTCATTACATCATTTTTTTACTTAAAAAAAAGGCATCTACTGAAGAGAGGTACCAAATAAAAAAGAAGATGCGCAACGACTAATAGGCAATAGCGAGGAGATCAGGGCGATTGCACTAACAAGTGTTGGTATATTTTTAGGTAGTTGATTCTATTTCATCTGAAGATGTAAACTCATGACCTTCTTTATCTTGTACTAGTGTAGGGACCCACGTGATGCGACGGATAAATTTTTGTTGGAGTAGAATATCTCGAATTAGTAAGATCCGTACATAATCGTGCTCCCGAAATTGGGATCTACACCAATTGATCGATGAAATCAAACTCGATTAGGGATTGGTCTTCGTACCTATCAATATGTTTGATCTTGATCACTTCTTCTCCCTCTTCGATTAATCCTTCACGATCTTAAGAGAGACTGGGGAGGGAAAGGCTAAGAAAGGGAAAATGGTCCCGCTCCCTGTCGTGTTTCCGGTCTCGATCTCAGTTGCACCACCACTGCGCTGAGGGGAGTGGGGTGAGAGAAGGGGGAGAGAACTTGTAAGGAGTATAGGTAAAAGAGGAGTGGGATTTCAATTAGATTTTGATGAGTCTAGGAGAAAAGCACGGAACAGACGGAATGGAGAACCACAAAGTCTCTGAAAATTCTCTTCTATCGAATAGACCAAAGGAAAAATGACACGATCTTTAAAAGAAGGCAAGTTCAAGAAAAGGAGACGAGTAATAAAGGAAGTGGGCCCCGTAGCCAATAGTTAAGGTAAGTTTGCCACGTGGACAAAATTATGGAGATTAATAAGAGTTTATAGATTTTTAATTCTGCAGCTCGCCAATCTTTTAAGCAGACTAAAACCTCAATCGCATCCTCCTTAAGCCCGGTTCTATAATCATCTAATATTCTTCCACCTGCATTACAAGCAGACTTGGATGCTACTGTTGAAACCTGCACAGTTAGTAGATCACGTGTCATGGCAGAAAGCACAAGATCTGTACTTTCATGTGTTTTTCAGCAGGCTAAAATATCTAATTTATCCTTTTCATTTTCATTAAAAAGATTTGAAAAATTGGCTTGCAAGTAAAACTGAAGTTCATTAAAGGTGCACTAAAATCCGTTTGTTTTTGTTTTCTTAATAAAGATAAAGTCATATTTTTACTAGTTTTACCACTGCTAGTCTGCTACGACCGCTGTTGCTTTGTAACTGTGAAGAATATGGTCGCTTACTACCTGAAGCAGTTGCATAAACACTACACATTTCACATAAAGTACTATTTAATATTTGAAAAATATTTACCCTATTTGAATAATTTGTTGAATTAGTTTCTAAATATTCATTATATTGTGTAAGAGCAATTTCTACTCCATTTAATTTAATTCTAGAATCCATTGCAGAGGCAAAAGAGGTACAATAGGAATTTCTTCGCAATATTCTTTAAATTTAGATTTCATCATAAAAACAATTTGACCTAAAAGAGGAGAATTCTTATATTCAGCACAATGACTACTCATAAGTAAAATTTGATTAAGAAAATAGCATGAAGTAAGATAATACACACCTGACAAAAGTTTGGTTGACTTATAGAATGGTTGCAAAAAAGTCATAAGAATTTGTTCAATGTTTCATTCTTCATTAGTTATGGGATTATGCTGCATTTTCTCATTACCAAAAATAGATAAAACATTTCTATACTCATAACAATATTGCAATATTTTATATGTGGAATTCCATCGGTATTGAATATCAATAGTAAATTTTTTATACTTTGGCCTAATTGTCTACATCAAGAATTAAAGTGCCGTGGCACGGGATCGTGCCGGAAACTTGCCAGGACGGCCTAGTACGGTGCATGCCGAGCGGGCCGTGCTGATGCGTGCCGATCAAAAAAATATGTGTGCTGACACGTAATGGCATGAAATATTTATTTTCTTTAGGAACAAAATATGCCGATTATTTATTATGTATTTTTAATCAAATCTTTTGAAATTTGTTGAGAAAATTACCTACTAATTTCAAGAATAGAGGGTTTTGAGTTATGCCATCGGCACGGGGGCTGTATCGTGCCGATATCTTGCCGGCACGAAACGACACGATGGATACGGCCCATGCCGATGGGCACTTTAATCCTTGGTTATACATTTGCAAAATATTTTCAATAGCCTGAGCAATTTGAATATCAGTATGGGGAAACTCAAGTTCTTGAAAACCAATAATTCGTTTTTGTAATATCCAATTAGAATCAATCCAATGTGTAGTAATACATATAAAACTACGTTCATTTCTTGATGTCCAAATATCGAAAGTGAGTGAAATTTTTGACTTCAAATTTTCTAAAATTGAAATCAAATTTTGTCTATATTCAAGAAATGCTTTTATTGAGTCTTTGCGACTAGTATTTCTAGAAGTTTTTTTTATATGCATGATTCAAAGCTGTTTTCATATAGTGTTCAAAATATGGACATTCGGCAAATGTATATGGTTGACAAACCAACCTAGGTAAATCCATGGAAAATTTCAGCTCCTACAATATATAATGTAAGTTCTCTTCTATTATGTTTATGAGAATATTGAAATGTACTAACTCCACTTGAAGTAAAAGCAAGTTGTATTTTTTCGTCTCTTTACCTTCTTTTACCTGATGTTTCTGAATATGTCTGTTAAGGTGACCTGTTCCGCCGGAATTATCACAAGAATAATAAACACCACATATAGTACAAACAGCTTGCATGCCTTGTCCTTCAATTTCTTTGATATTGAAGTACTTCCATACTTCGCTTGTTTTTCGTTTAGACCTTTTTTTTAGAACTTGCGTCTAAATTTGATTTAGGTTGCGAGCCGTCGTCACCTTGTGTAGGACCACCAGTTCCAGTTTCTGATTGATTACTAACATAATATTCAAGAGTATAATCAGTGCAAAAAAAATCTACACGAGAAAATTCACCCGACATTGTTATAAAAAATAAACACAATAATACTAAAAATAATTAAATGAAAATATTAAAAAAATAAAAAAATAAAAAATAAGACATTAATTATTGTGTTGAAATTGAAATTGTGTGGTGAGATTGTGGAGAGACTTCGTAAAAAAAATTATTGGAAAATATTAAAAATATTTGGAAAGTAAACTTGAGAGTTTAGAGAAAATACTTAGATTGAAAGTTGAAGAGTAGAATTAGTGTTTGTAGAAGAAAATGAATGAAGAGTTTTTGGTGTGATGAATTTGGATGTTTGTAGTAGTATTTATAGATGTAAAAAATGGTTTTAATTTTTTTAATAAATATAAAAATATTTTTTAACTTTTGACTAAAATGCCCTCTCTAACAGTCAATATTTTGAATGTTAGTGAGGGCATTGTGGTCATTTTGAGCAAAGAAATATTTTTTTTTTATTTTTTACCTTTTTTAAAAAAAATAATAAAAAAGTATTTTTTCAAAAAAAAAGAGCACCCAACGGCTATTGAGCTGTTGGGCCCACTGTCCAAGGGTCTACCAGACCCTTGGATAGTTGGACTTGGTCACTTAGTAAAGGCCCTAAAGGGCTGCTGGGCAGGCCTAGCTTATATAGGCTTGGCTTTGTTAGGCCTAGGGCCTTATAAGTACCTAGCTCGTGCCGTGCTGGGCTGCGGGCTGACCTTCCAAGCCCGACATGGGCTGTGTTGTGCCGGGCCTACGGGCTGCAGAAGCTCGGCCCAGCATGGCCCGTGGAGCCCGGCCCGGCACTGGTGCTACAATAGTCGTGCCGGGCCAGCCGCACGGCCCGTTTTACACCCCTAGACATGTTCAATGAAGACCATGTAGCAGCATGTGAACTGGGAGCAATAATTCAAGTGTACATTAGGTGCACCAGGGGGAGAGGGAAGGTTGAAAGAAGATTAGAAATAGAGTAGTTAGATATGATGATTGCTTTAGCGATGGAAGATTGTAGAGATTGGGATGAAGAGTAAAATTGAAACAATATGAAATAATTGGGAATTCTAACATGATAAATAATTGGAAATTCTTACATGTTTTTGGTGGTACTATTTGTGGTTACATATAGTGTTGGTTGGTGGCGTGTGGCCAACAAACAGCTTGATATCATTTCAAATATCCTTTGTTGACTTTTAATTTATTGTCTTTGAATTTGGGAGTGTTTTTCATTCATGTGATTTGTTCAAAATATAGTACAAGGCTTGTCGATATGCCAGCATGCAAAACCTTCTATTTACATTCATGCTGTTTGCAACTATTTTAGCTTCTAGGAAGATGTCATATGTTCATTAACCCTTTCACTAATATCAATCATATAGGTTTCCTTTACTGTTACAATTCTGGTTCTGCAAGTTTCTTGGAATACTCGCTTTACATATAAGCAACATTAATGAAGATCTAATTCTGGCTTTAATTGGTTTTGAGCAAACTTGTCAACTTAGCCACGAATATCTGTATGTCTTTACTACACTAAAGATGATTCATTTTCTTTGTTTGTTTTTTTATTTTTTCATTTGTTTTTCTTGATCTTTTCAGAATCTTCTTCTTGTAAAAGAGGTGGATCTGCCAAATTCTTATGGTGGCATCGGATTTCTTGGTTTTGAGAAGCTCACTTTTGTCCCAATTCAGGTATGCTATGACTTCTGTTACTCATCCTTTGCCATGTGCATACTTCATTGTAATTCATCGCAAGATTCAGTTTTTAGTGAATCTCTACAGTTTATTTCATTGTAATTAAACATTGAGAAGATTGAAGGCTTTTTCCTCAAAAAATTTGAGTCATAGGTTTTGCTTGAAGTAGCTTGGTTAGTCAACACATGTTTCCGAGGGAGATAGCATATTTTTCATAGACCTTGCAATCATACCCATTCAGATATTGTTATCATTGGCGTAGTGCTCTCTTATGAACCTTTTTTTCCTTTTGTTTTTGCTTATATACACCGTAGTTCGATTCAAGCTTATATTTGGCGAATCAAACCTGATGCTGGTACAGATTATGCCACATGACAAGTTGCTTCATTGTAAATCTATAAACTAATCATTTTGAGATATTTATATTTAGGCATATTAAGTTTTTCATCTTGATGCATTTCGCTTGTATAATGTTTGGATCTGGTGGTGTCAGTTCAAGTCCTATAAACAACCTCTCGAGTAACAGTCAGGTTATGTGTATCGTCCTGGGACCTCACATTTGCATTGACCTAATGCAAGGAGAGGTCCGTATTGTCAAAAACTGTTCTTTCTGAGGTTGAAGTCCTTAGAAAGCTCTTACTTTCACAACTTTCATGCTTCTTTTCATATGGAGTAAGTTTTGCTTTCAAAGTGACCATGTTTGAACAAAATAACACGGCATATATTGTGTAACATGACAGAAAAAATGAAGTCCCGCATTGTTCTGTTATTGACTATCATAAATTCCCTTGTTACGATGTCAAGTTTGCACGAGGGACAAGAAAATTCCAACACTAAGGCCTTGTTTGGTGTTGTTATCCTTTTTTTTTTCAAACAAAAATTCTATGTGGTTTGATGTGTTGGCGGATGGAGTTTCATAACCTTGGCATCATTGGCTAACTTGCAATGCAACCTAGCAGGATATCAAAAGGCATTTTTTTTCAAATAAAGATATAGGAGAGAAAACAAGCTACTACTAACTTTTAGTTTTTGTTTCCAAGCAAACCACCTTAGAGGTATGGGCTGCAACCACTTTACCATCCAATCAAACACTCTGTTACATAGAATTTGTGCATATAAAAAGCACAAATGATAACAATACCAAACAAGGCATATATATTTGCTTTCTTAGTTCTCTGTGACAGTTGAATGATGTTACACTGGTCTTAAAAGCAATCTTTAGTATGTGGGTGCCAGATTTACAAAGTTCTGAACTCCATGGCAAACCTTAAGTTATTGTAAGCTTCGAGACTGCAGCATACTGTGTGCCACGTGCCTATGTAATAATGGATCAACTAACCTTGTTCTATAGACGATCACTCTCTTGCTAGCTGACTCTCTTTTCCCAAACTTTTTTTACTTTTTATTAAACCAAGTCCTTGGCATTTTTATTTGGATTTTTATGTGATCTAATCATATTATAATCAGTAACTAGTGAAAGTGATTGATTAATGGCAAAATGTGGTAGCTCTTGTGAAATAGGAAATAGCTAATCAGAATGATGTAGCATTTTCGTCATCATTAAATTCCTGAATTTTTTCTGTTTCTGCACTATCATAGTTTAATTCTTCCTTTTTGGGTTCACTAATTATTTGTTCTTATATACTATTACCTTGCAGAGTAAACTAATTGATACATCCCTGCTGTCTCCTATGGAGATCAAGTGGGTAAATGATTATCATTCGCAAGTTTGGGAAAAGGTCAGTTACCATATCCTGAATACGGGTTAGGGCTTTTTCTGTGTGTTTGTGTTTGGTGGGTGGGCTGGAATTTGGAGTATTATTGTTATGTATTAATGCCTTGTTTGGTAATGTGGTGGCTAAAAGCATCAATTTTATACCGTGGAAGACTCAAAAAATTTAAAAGCGCTTTCAATCTTTTTTTTATATTATAAAATTATAGTTGCAACCAACACCGGAGAAGCATGTCAGTATATTTTCTCTGGTGACGATTGCAACTGTAATTTTAAGGTATTAGAGGAGGGAAGATTGTAAGTGCTTTTAAATATTTTGGGCCTTTTGTAGTATAAAAATATTGCTTTTAGTCACCACATTATCAAACTACGCCTATGAAGGTTTATATACCTCATTTCTGTGATTTAAAAGTTCTCTCATAAAAGATAAATCTCAGAATCATCTTCTGCATTCGTGTGAGAACTCATTAACACCTCACCATAGAACTCTGTAAGCTCAAGGGAGGAAAAAACAAAGTAAAGTCGTACGAAATATCTGAACTTCTTATTTTGTTCAGAAAAAGTTTGGTAACTGGAAACCTAAATCAATTCATTGAAACGAAGGATCGAGTTGCTGATGGCGCGAAGCCATGCCAGTTTGGCTTTAGCATGGCATATGCTGCTGGTAGTCACCATGGTGGCATCAATACAGCTCTCTATGCTATTTTGGAAACGGCAGCAGTGGCCAGATGATCTGATGCTTGTGATGCGATGCATTTTGTGTCGTAGGAGTACCAAACAGAAGCATCTCTTATTTTCCGTTAAAATTGATAATACGATTTGTTAAATTTTATCTTTATAACTAAATGATCCAGAAAAGCGTTGTAATGCTTAAAGATCTTTTATCTATGCATTAATCATTGTTCAAAAATAAAGGAACATAAAGCATTAATGCTATATACTTGATACTAGTTAAGGGACCCGCACAATGCTGCGGGTAGTTATTTTAAAATTTAATTTTAAAAATTAGTTATAAAAATTAATTTCAGAATAATTATGGAATATTACGGACAAATTACGAAATAATTTTAAATGGTGCTATAAGTATATATATGCGCATGTCTAAGGAGTTGAGAAATAATAAATGGTGAAATAAGTACATCAAAAATTTTTCGTAAGCATGGTAGTCCCCCATTAGTTAGTAAAATAATTTTTAGTAGGTATCGTAGTACTCCAGTAGTTAGTGAATGAGAAGAGAAATTATTGCTTGTGATTCTCGCAATTAAAGTTCATCAAATATAAAATTAACTTAAGTTGCGTTAAATTTTTTTTTTTTATTTTTTAATATACAATTTATATGTGAATGCTCAACATTATAAAATTAACATTTATATCTAATACCAATAGTTAAAATTATTTAACATTTATTTATATATTTTATATTTTATAAAAATAAATAGTAAATTATATAATAAATTATTATATAATAATATATTTATATAAAAATAAAATACTATATATAATATATATATATATATTTATAAATNTATATATATATATATATGTATATATTTCTTTATATATATATTATATATATATAAAGAATGAGAGGGAGGTCCACCGAGGGAGGTCCACCGTGGACCTCCCTCTCATGTGGTCCACGAGGCCACTTCTGCCTCGTGGACCCCGTGAACACCCTATCACGGTGAGCCCCGATTTTTTTCGGCTCCGCCCATGGCCCGCGCCGCGCCGCCCCATGCCGAGCCCTCGCGCGCCCGGCCGCGCCCCGCGCCGTGCCCCACGTCGGCTCACGGCCATGCTAGCGCTCGCGTCGCGCCCGCTCCCGCTCGCAGCTTCGCCCAGCGCCTGCCTCGCACTGCACTCGCGCCCGGCGCGCGCCCACTCCTGCTCGCGGCTCTGCCTGCGCCAGCGCCCGCGGCCGCCTGCGCCAGCGCCCGCAGCCACCCGCGCCTAGTCCCCGCGCCTCGCCCTCCTCGCGACACGTGTGCAGTTATTGAGGAATAATATATAGTTACTAGTTAAGGGACCCGCGCGATGCTGTAGTTATTTTAAAATTTAATTTTGAAAATTAGTTAAAAAAATTAATTTTAGAATTTAAATGGTGCAATAAGTACATCAAAAAATTTTAGTACGCATAGTAGTCACCCATTAGTTAGTGAAATAATTTTAGTAGGTATCGTAGTCCGCTAGTAGTTAGTGAATGAGAAGAGAAATCATTATTTGTGATTCTTGCAATTAATTTTCGTCAAATATAAAATTAACTTAAGCTGTATCATTTTTTTTTATTTTTTAATATACAATTTATATGTGAATGCTCAATATTATAAAAATAATATTTATATCCAATATCAGTAGTCTAAATTATTTAACATTTATTTATATATTTTATATTTTATAAAAATAAATAGTAAATTATATAATAATATATCTATATACAAATAAAATACTATATATAATAAATAAATATATATTTATAAAATAAAATTATATATATAATAAATATATATATATATATTTATAAATAAAATTANCGTGCCCCACGTCGGCTCACGGCCATGCTAGCGCTCGCGTCGCGCCCGCTCCCGCTCGCGGCTTCGCCCAGCGCCCGCCTCGCACCGCACTCGCGCCCGGCGCGCGCCCACTCCCGCTCGCGGCTCTGCCTGCGCCAGCGCCCGCGGCCCCCCGCGCCTAGTGCCCGCGCCTCGCCCTCCTCGCGACACGTGTGCAGTTATTGAGGAATAATATATAGTTATAGATGTGCCAAGGAATGCAAAACATTCCTGCTATATACATGATGTGTATCTTTGTATGTGTTTTGTGTTACCTGCTGGAAAACATAACTTGGGTAATATTCCTTACCTGTTAATAATGTGACGGTGGAAGAGAAAAATACTGTGCATACCTCTTATCCATTTCATTGACCTGATGACTAAATCTATTTGTACCTCCCAAATGACAGGTTTCACCTTTGGTGAACGTCGCTGTGCGGGACTGGCTTTGGAGGAACACCAGGTCTCTTCCGTAAATGCTTCTCGTGACTGTTAATTCACTCCGGTGTACAGAAGTATTAAATCACCATTATAAACATATTGGATTTCACAGGAAATTGGGAATGTTTGTGATATTTTTCTATACTTTGATTGGTTTACCTGATTAAAAAAAAAGGTTGTTAAGCATTTGCCGCAAAAATCAGATTCCATTGGCATGTATTGTAAACTACTGCTTGAAAATTGAATATCTCTCAAGTTATTCTAGATGCTAATGCATCTATACAGGATTTTTTTTTTTTTTAAACCTCCCTTTGGTTTTCTGAGGGAACTTTGTTGGTACAGTCATGCTGCGTGTTGGACGCTGAAGAGCCGGGGAAAGATGAGAACCCAATTGATGAGTACTTGCCTGATCTTGTCCATATCGATGTTTGCAAGACCAATTAAGCAACAAAGGTATAAAAATGAGTTGTTTAGAATTTCATTCTTTGGAAAACAGGTTTCAGTACCTTTGGATTTTTATTGATTGCTGGAGAAAACAACGCTCAACTTATTCGCATTTGTTTTGTGTTGTAACTACTCGAGCATGCACAGTTGCAGCATATCTCTACCTCCCGCCCTGTCTTCCTTGGCAGGTGGGGACAGATTCGAAGTGTGTTGATTTTTATTGTATTTTTTTTCGCTTTTATTAACTGCTCCACCCTTGATGGGTCAAGGTGGGAGCAGGTTTTGTGCAGATCAGGATGGATCAAGAAAATGATGGGGTTTCAGCCTCTCGTGTTATTTTTTTAGCGGATTGGGATAGATTTCGAATGATTTTTTGTTCTTATATTTGGCCCTCACTTAAGAGTCTCATTCAGAGAAGATTGGGGCGGAAAGCTCTATCAACCCGAATTCTTGTCCCAGCGTTTGTTTTTCTTAGTAAGTGGGGAAAGATTCAAAGTGTGTTAATTTTTATTTTATTTTTTGTCTTTATTTATCGCTCCACTCAAGACAGATCAAGGTGGGAGCAAACTTTGTTTGGATCCGGGTGGAACAAAGAAAATGAAGGGTTTCACTCTATAGGATGGTGCTAGCTGAATTGAAGGAGCTAAGGGCACAGTTATAGGATCTGTTGGACAAAGGTTTTATTAGACCGAGCATATCACCTTGGGGAGCGCGGGTTTTGTTCGTTAAGAAGAAAGACGGATCTTTTCGCTTATGTGTGGATTATCATATGATTAATAAAGTTACAATAAAAAATAAGTATCCGTTGTCAAGGATTGACGACTTGTTCGACCAACTGCAAGGATCAAAGGTGTATTCTAAGATCGATTTGCAGTCGGGTTATCACCAGCTTAAGATCAAGCCTGAGGATGTGTCAAGCCTGAGGTGGTGTTCAGTGATGACATTTTGATGTATTCTCAAAATGATAAGGAGCATGAACATCATTTGAGACAAGTGTTGCAAGTACTTTGGAAAAAGAAGTTTTTTGCTAAGTTGAAAAAGTGTGAAATTTGGCTCTGCGAAGTAGCATTCTTGGGACATGTGATTTCAGAAGCAGGTATAGCCGTGGATCCTAAGAAGATTGAAGCAATCAAATATTGGCCTAGACCGACTAGTGTTGCCGAGATTTGGAGTTTTCTCGGTCTAGCTGGTTACTACTGGAGGTTTGTTGAGGGATTTGCTCAATTATCTACTCCCCTCATGCGGCTTACACATAAAGACACCAAGTTTGTGTGGAATGATATATGTGAAAGAAGCTTCCAATAGTTGAAAGAACAGTTGACAACCGCTCCGATCTTGGCATTATCGGTTGCTGGAGTAGGGCATGTGATTTATAGTGATGCTTCGCTTAATGGATTGGGATGCGTTTTGATGCAGAACGGAAGGGTGATTGCATATGCTTCCCGTTAACTAAAGGATTATGAAAAGAACTACCCTACACATGATTTGAAATTGGCAGCCGTAGTTTTGCATTAAAGTTATGGCGTCACTACTTTTATGGTGAGCGGTGTGAAGTGTATACTGATCATAAGAGCCTGAAATATCTTTTCACCCAAAAGGAGTTGAACTTGAGATAACACAAATGGTTGGAGCTACTCAAGGATTATGATCTGACTATTCTCTATCACCCGGAAAAAGCGAATGTGGTGGCGGATGCCGTAAGTTGTAAATCGACGAAAAATTTGGCAATGTTAGTTGTATCGCAGTCACCGTTGATACAGGGGATGAAACAGTTGGACTTGAAAATAGTAGTGCCTGACACGGCTTTGCAGTTAATGTCTTTGGTGGTGCAACCTACTTTGATGGAAAGGATCAAAGAAAAGCAAGTTAATGATGTAGAATTGCAGAGGATTCGATCCAGATTTATTGATGGACACGCCAACGACTTTCATGTGGATGATCAAGGTTTGGTGCGATTCCGCAATTGAATTTGTGTGCCGACAAAGGCAAGGATTAAATAGAGAATTTTAATAGAAGCTCATCGTGCACCCTATACTCAACACCCAGGAGGTACAAAGATGTAACATATCACTTTCCCGTAAGTCGTGCCGAGTTCCGTCGAAATGAGTGGAACGCGGAAGGGAGTGAGCTACTATAGGCTAGAAGTGCATTGGAGCCTATTTGTAGAGTATTGAGGGACCCGAGAGAGTGAAACTGCAATCCTGGAGAATTTTCAGAATTTTTACTCTTGGGGACCGGTCCTTTGGGTGAGAGACCGGTTCCCGAACGTTGATTAGCCGAGCAGAGGAAAAAATCGGCTAAGTCCTGGAAATTGAGCTCTTGGGAACCGGTCCTTCGGCGGGAGACCGGTCCCGGGAGACGGGTTGCGTCAGGGGGAGACCGATCCCTTGTTGCGCAGAGTGCAAGATAGCTCTCGGGAATCGGTCCCTGAAAGGAGAGATCGGTCCCCGAGCCCGAAATTGCCCAGTGAGGGCTGTTTGCAAAGATGAAAAATTGAGGGGTTTAAATGCAAATATGGCATGAGAGGGGTTATATGGGCTAGGGCATGAGTGAGAGCTCATTTGCTCTCACTCTTACACCAACACCTTTCCCTCTCTCTCTCTAAAATCCTTCTTTTCTCTCTCTCTCTCTCTCTAGGGCTTGGACCAAGAGGGGATTTAGAGGAGCAAGCTTGGAGAAGGAGCTCTCCAAGGTGAAGAGCAAGCTAGGCGAGGCTTTTGAAGGAAAGCTTTGGACTCCAAAGGTGAGTTCTCATGAGTTTTGAGCTAGGGTTTGGATTTTTCCTTCTAGTATACTTCTAGGAGATGGATTAGAGTATTTTCCCCAAGTTTCTCATGAGTAGGGACCATGTTGGGGAAGATAACTTTGTACAAGGACCTATATTTAGGGTTTTGTAATTTTGAGGTTCAAACTTGAATTTGATCTCATTTTAACCTAATTGGTAGGTCTACGAACGCATTGGTGCGCTCGGTTCGGCGATACGACGAGCGTGCGCAAAGATATTGGAAAAAGAAGCAGAAATAGTACAGATCGTCGTAGCTCGCGACGAACAAGTCTAAAAATCGTGAAATCTGAACCACGGCATCCTAGTGACACATAAAGGTGGGGGGTGCTATCCGGAAACACCGGATCTCTTTCTATGTCTATGTCCCTTCTTTGAGCATGTTGATATTATAACATTCTGGCATATAGGGTAATGAACGGCATGTGTTGGTTGTAACAATTATCTGCATAAGATTATTGTAATGATATAGAACCGTGTGAATAAAGATAGCGAAAGACCCTATATGCATGTGAATGTGAGAAATGACTGTGACCGTAGTAAACAAAGGCGACATTGACATTAGTGACTCAATTGGCATCGAAAAGAGAATAGTTAAATAAGGTTGAACCTAAGTGACATCATGTGTATTGTGGCATCAGGACCGCTATGACATTGGCAAATGATAGTATGAATAGGTATTAACCATTCATCAGCGTTGAGACAGTGAGAATTGTGATAGGCTGGCCATACCTCCTCAAATTTGAGGATGGGATCATACTCACATGTATTGGTTCCGGCTTGTGAGAGGTCGCTCCTCCACGAGCGGTGTACTCCGGAGAAGAAAAGCACCACAGGTAGACGTGCCCGGCGAAGATCCTTCGGGCGGTAGTGCCTTGTGCCTCCCCCGTTAGACGGGATATGTGGACTGTGAGTTGGGGTAAACTAGGAGCACCCCAGGTTGATTGGGCAAAGGCCAAAGGAAAGTGAAAAGGACATGCATGCATAATTATCATGTATTTGAATATGAATATCTATCTGTGGATTGCTTTCTTGCAGGCATTGTATTAGAAGTGCATTAGTTGGTTTGTTAATCTTCTTTATTGAAATACATATGCCTGAATTAGACCTAGTGGGCGAATCGGCGTGGTCGGCGGCCGAACCCACTGGGAACTTCGTTCTAGTTCTCATTACCACTAACCCTGCAGATCCGTACGCGAGCGGGGCGGCGGAGGATCGAGGCAAGGGGGTCGCGCCGTAGATAGCGGCCTCGGAGTTATATAGGCATACCCTACATTCGGTGTACTCAACTTTTGTATGTTGAAATAGTAAAGTGAAAATGATGTAATGTAAAGATGATGTAAATTGCCTTTTTGGTTAAAAGAAATCGTGATGTAAATGTATGTAATAGACTACTTGTGTTTGATTCAAATGTAATCAAATGACATATATATTGGATGTTTAATTAGTTTCGATGCTTTCACTGTGGTTGTTGTTTGCCCTCGTGTAAACCTTGTATATTCCGCAATTCTCTTTTGGCTTGCTTGTAATATACTTGTTGTTGGAGCCTTGGGCGGACAGGGGAGGTAATGTCCGTTCGGCGTCTGTCATGTGCTCGAATCCGACCAAACTGGCGGAGCTCGGGGCGTGACAGATATGGTGGTATCAGAGCAATGTGAAAGCAAAAGTCTAGAATGGACTTAGGGACCTTAGGATTGGAGACCTTAGGAATCAGGACGCGTATAACGTGGACTTGGATAGGCGAAGGCTAATTGATTGGGTTATGAGTAGAACTTCTCTAAATGGAAATAGAGATGGATTCAAGGGAACGTCTGTTTTCTTTTTGAGGTATTATGTGGGGCGGACGACTACATAATGCCGAGAGTAGAAAATGGACGTGCTTGATTGCTTTCGCTTGATTGGGTTGTTATTTGGAACGAGTAAAAGTTTCGAGTGTCGAGTATTAACGTGTGCGTTTCGTTTCAGGACAGATGTCACCGAGACGCTATACCCGTCGGTCCGCTCCGGCATCGCCTGATGAGGTGCCAGAGCAGGTTGGATCTGATGAAGTTCGCGAGTTGCGGGCCCAAGTAGCAGCTTTGGTTGGGGCTATGCGATAGCAAGGGGAGCAGATAGGACGGCTCTATGAATTGGTGGCTCGACAGGCGGCGGCGGCTGCACCTGTACCTCAGGACCCGCCTGCACCTGTCGCACCTACGCCGATGGCGGCGGCACCGGTGATGGTTATTCCTCCGATAGCTTCAGGTTCTTCGGCTCCTATTCCGGAGGTACTTGAAGCCGAGCAGGAGCTGTCGTTGGCGGTGTTGACGGCCTTCAAACGGTTTAACCCTCCGACCTTTTTGGGTGATGTGAAAGACCCATGGCTGATGAAGGCGTGGCTTTCTGCGATGGAGGCGTTGTTCGAGGATATCTACACCCTCGAGTCGTTTAGAGTCCACGACGAGTGCCTAGCTTGTCCGGTTCAAATCGGCGACTGGATTATGCCGGTGGATTTGCTAGTGCTTAAGCAGATATGGGGATTTGATGTCATCTTGGGAGTTAATTGGCTCTCCAAATACTATGCCAGCATCGACTGTGACAGTAGGGTGATCACTTTTCGTGAGCCTGGTCAAGTAGAGTTTGAGTATCGGGAGTGTAAAGGCGCGCTTTGTTGCGACTATATCGACGGTGAGGGCGAAAAAGATGATCAAGGGTGGTTGCAAAGCTTACTTGGCGACCATCGTGGACCCTCAAAAGGGCCACCCAGAGTTGGGGAACATTTGGGTGGTGTGTGAGTACCCGGACGTGTTTCCGGTGGAGCTACCGGGACTACCACCGGATCGGGAAGTCGAGTTTGTTATTGACTTGATTCCCGGTGCGGCGCCAGTTTCAAAGGCTCCGTATAGGATGGCACCGGTGGAGCTTAAAGAGTTAAAGGCCCAGTTGCAGGACCTACTCGATAAAGGCTTCGTGAAGCCAAGCGTGTCCCCGTGGGAGCACCAGTGTTGTTTGTGAAGAAGAAGGACGGCACCATTCGACTCTGTGTTGATTATCGGGAGTTGAACAAGGTGACGATCAAGAACAAGTACCCGTTGCCAAGAATAGATGAACTGTTCGATCAGTTGCAGGGGTCGTGGGTATATTCAAAAATAGATCTTCAGTCGGGATATCACCAGTTGAAAATCCGACCGAAGGACGTGCATAAAACGGCGTACCGTACTCGGTATGGCCACTACGAGTTTACGGTGATGCCGTTTGGGCTTACCAATGCCCCGGCAGCGTTTATGAACTTGATGAACAGGGTCTTTCGACCATTTTGGATAAGTGCGTCGTGGTGTTTATCGATGACGTGTTGGTGTATTCGCGGAGTGAAGAAGAGCATAAGGAACATGTAAGGACCGTGTTGCAAATACTCCAAGATGAGAAGCTTTATGCTAAGCTCAAGAAGTGCGAATTCTGGCTTTCGGAGGTGACCTTCTTAGGCCATGTGATATCCGGGAGTGGAATCTCGGTGGACCCGAAGAAAATCGAGGCGATTTGAGATTGGCCTTGTCCTACGAGTGTAGCGGAAGTCCGCAGTTTTCTCGGATTGGCAGGCTATTATCGGCGCTTTGTCGAGGGGTTTGCGAAGTTGACTACTCCTCTCACACACCTTATGCACAAAGGAGTAAGGTTTGATTGGAGCGAAGGTTGCGACCGAAGCTTCTAAGAGCTAAAGAGGAAATTGACGTCTACCCCGGTACTTGCTTTGCCAACGCCGAGAGAGAGCTTTGTGGTGTACAGTGATGCTTCCTACACCGGTCTCGGGTGTGTTCTTATGCAAAATGGGCGAGTCATTGCTTATGCTTCGCGCCAGTTGAAAGCTATGAGAAGAACTATCCGACACATGATCTTGAGCTAGCGGCGGTTGTTTTCGCGCTGAAGCTTTGGAGGCACTATCTTTATGGTGAGCATTGTGAGGTGTATACTGATCACAAAAGCCTCAAATATTTGTTCACCCAGAAAGAGTTGAATATGCGGCAGCGGCGGTGGCTGGAATTAATAAAAGATTATGATCTTACTATCCTGTACCACCCTGGTAAAGCCAACGTGGTGGCCGATGCGCCGTGTAGGAAATCTGTTGAGAACTTGGCGACGACGATTACTAATCAACCGGCATTGCATAGGGAAATGCAACGGTTTGGGTTGGAGGTATTGGCGCCGGAAGTTCCGACTATCTTGGCGGCACTAGTAGTTCGACCGACCTTGTTGGAGCAAATCAAGGAGCGGCAAGTTGATGATCCGTATCTCCAAAAGGTGCGGAATGATGTTAGTAACGTGCGCGCCGGTGATTTCGGCGTGGGAGCTGACGGTGCACTTCGGTTCAGAAACCGATTGTGCGTACCCAAGGACGATAGGATTCGTAAGATGGTGTTGCAAGAGGCGCATCATTCCCCGTATAGTATTCACCCGGGCGGCACTAAGATGTACAAGGATCTAAAGTTATATTCGTGGCCGGATATGAAGAAGGACATCGGAGAATTCGTGGCGCAATGCTTGATGTGCCAACAAGTAAAAGCCGAGCGTCGTTTTCCCGCGGGAAAGTTGCAGAGCCTACCGATCCCCGTGTGGAAGTGGGAGGATGTCACGATGGACTTTGTGGTCGGGCTACCCCGATCACAAGCTGGACATGACGCCATATGGGTGGTTGTGGACCGTTTGACGAAATCGGCTCACTTTTTGCCGATCCACACCACGTGGTCAGGAGACAAGTTGGCCCAGACGTACTTGGACGAGATAGTGAGACTACATGGGGTTCCTGTGTCGATTGTATCAGATCGAGATCCCTGGTTCACTTCTCATTTCTGGAGGAGCTTGCAGGATGCTCTAGGCACGCGGCTCGATTTTAGTACGGCGTTTCATCCTCAGAGTGATGGACAATCTGAGAGAACAATCCAGATACTCGAGGACATGTTGCGAGCATGTGTGCTTGACTATCGTGGAGGGTGGCACGATTACTTATCGATGGCGGAGTTTGCATACAACAATAGCTATCAAGAAAGTATTGCAATGGCGCCATTCGAAGCCCTTTATGGAAAGAAGTGTCGCTCGCCAATTCATTGGAGCGATGTGGGCGAGAAAGTTGTTCTTGGCCCAGAAGTTGTTCGAGAGGCGGAGGAGAAAGTTCGTCTTGCCCGGCAAAGATTAGCGACGGCGCAGTCGAGGCACAAGAGTTATGCCGACAAGCAAAGGAAGGACATTGAGTTCGCGGTTGGAGACCGCGTGTTTTTAAAGGTATCGCCGATGCGCGGTGTTAAGAGGTTTGGTGTCCGGGGAAAGCTAAGTCCCCGATTTGTTGGACCCTCTGAGATCTTGGAAAGGATTGGCGCGGTGGCCTACAGGGTAGCATTACCGCCGAGGCTTGCGGGGGTGCACGATGTGTTTCATGTATCCAATCTCCGCAAGTACGTTCACGATCCAGAGCATATTCTCTCGTATATCCCGATAGAGCTTTAAGAGGATATGACTTACGAGGAGTTCCCGGCGTACATTGTTGATCGGGAGGTGCGAAAGCTACGGGATCGAGAAATTCCGTATGTTAAGATCCATTGGAGCGAACACGGCGATCGGGAAGAGACGTGGGAGCTTGAGGACGTGATGAAGGAGCGTCATCCTCATCTTTTCGAGGAACTAAGATGAGGTATGGATTTTGAATTACGAATGAATTAGTTTCGCGGCCGAAACAATTTTAAGGGGTGGGGAATATAACATATCACTTTCCCGTAAGTCGTGCCGAGTTCCGTCGAAATGAGCGGAACGCGGAAGGGAGTGAGCTACTATAGGCTAGAAGTGTATTGGAGCCTATATGTAGAGCATTGAGGGACCCGAGAGAGTGAAACTGCAATCCTGGAGAATTTTCAGAATTTTTACTCTCGGGGACCGGTCCCTTGGGTGAGAGACCGGTTCCCGAACGTTGATTAGCCGAGCAGAGGAAAAAATCGGCTAAGTCCTGGAAACTGAGCTCTCGGGAACCGGTCCTTCGGCGGGAGATCGGTCCCGGGAGACCGGTTGCGTCAGGGGAGACCGGTCCCCTGTTGTGCAGAGTGCAGGATAGCTCTCGGGAACCGGTCCCTGAAGGGAGAGACCGGTCCCCGAGCCTGAAATTGCCTAGTAAGGGCTGTTTGCAAAGATGAAAAGTTGAGGGGTTTAAATGCAAATATGTCATGAGAGGGGTTATATGGGCTAGGGCATGAGTGAGAGCTCATTTGCTCTCACTCCTACACCAACACCTTTCCCTCTCTCTCTCTAAAATCCTTCTCTTCTCTCTCTCTCTCTCTNATGTGCCAACAAGTAAAAGCCGAGCGTCGTTTTCCCGCGGGAAAGTTGCAGAGCCTACCGATCCCCGTGTGGAAGTGGGAGGATGTCACGATGGACTTTGTGGTCGGGCTACCCCGATCACAAGCTGGACATGACGCCATATGGGTGGTTGTGGACCGTTTGACGAAATCGGCTCACTTTTTGCCGATCCACACCACGTGGTCAGGAGACAAGTTGGCCCAGACGTACTTGGACGAGATAGTGAGACTACATGGGGTTCCTGTGTCGATTGTATCAGATCGAGATCCCTGGTTCACTTCTCATTTCTGGAGGAGCTTGCAGGATGCTCTAGGCACGCGGCTCGATTTTAGTACGGCGTTTCATCCTCAGAGTGATGGACAATCTGAGAGAACAATCCAGATACTCGAGGACATGTTGCGAGCATGTGTGCTTGACTATCGTGGAGGGTGGCACGATTACTTATCGATGGCGGAGTTTGCATACAACAATAGCTATCAAGAAAGTATTGCAATGGCGCCATTCGAAGCCCTTTATGGAAAGAAGTGTCGCTCGCCAATTCATTGGAGCGATGTGGGCGAGAAAGTTGTTCTTGGCCCAGAAGTTGTTCGAGAGGCGGAGGAGAAAGTTCGTCTTGCCCGGCAAAGATTAGCGACGGCGCAGTCGAGGCACAAGAGTTATGCCGACAAGCAAAGGAAGGACATTGAGTTCGCGGTTGGAGACCGCGTGTTTTTAAAGGTATCGCCGATGCGCGGTGTTAAGAGGTTTGGTGTCCGGGGAAAGCTAAGTCCCCGATTTGTTGGACCCTCTGAGATCTTGGAAAGGATTGGCGCGGTGGCCTACAGGGTAGCATTACCGCCGAGGCTTGCGGGGGTGCACGATGTGTTTCATGTATCCAATCTCCGCAAGTACGTTCACGATCCAGAGCATATTCTCTCGTATATCCCGATAGAGCTTTAAGAGGATATGACTTACGAGGAGTTCCCGGCGTACATTGTTGATCGGGAGGTGCGAAAGCTACGGGATCGAGAAATTCCGTATGTTAAGATCCATTGGAGCGAACACGGCGATCGGGAAGAGACGTGGGAGCTTGAGGACGTGATGAAGGAGCGTCATCCTCATCTTTTCGAGGAACTAAGATGAGGTATGGATTTTGAATTACGAATGAATTAGTTTCGCGGCCGAAACAATTTTAAGGGGTGGGGAATATAACATATCACTTTCCCGTAAGTCGTGCCGAGTTCCGTCGAAATGAGCGGAACGCGGAAGGGAGTGAGCTACTATAGGCTAGAAGTGTATTGGAGCCTATATGTAGAGCATTGAGGGACCCGAGAGAGTGAAACTGCAATCCTGGAGAATTTTCAGAATTTTTACTCTCGGGGACCGGTCCCTTGGGTGAGAGACCGGTTCCCGAACGTTGATTAGCCGAGCAGAGGAAAAAATCGGCTAAGTCCTGGAAACTGAGCTCTCGGGAACCGGTCCTTCGGCGGGAGATCGGTCCCGGGAGACCGGTTGCGTCAGGGGAGACCGGTCCCCTGTTGTGCAGAGTGCAGGATAGCTCTCGGGAACCGGTCCCTGAAGGGAGAGACCGGTCCCCGAGCCTGAAATTGCCTAGTAAGGGCTGTTTGCAAAGATGAAAAGTTGAGGGGTTTAAATGCAAATATGTCATGAGAGGGGTTATATGGGCTAGGGCATGAGTGAGAGCTCATTTGCTCTCACTCCTACACCAACACCTTTCCCTCTCTCTCTCTAAAATCCTTCTCTTCTCTCTCTCTCTCTCTAGGGCTTGGACCAAAAGGGGATTTAGAGGAGCAAGCTTGGAGAAGGAGCTCTCCAAGGTGAAGAGCAAGGTAGGCGAGGCTTTTGAAGGAAAGCTTTGGACTCCAAAGGTGAGTTCTCATGAGTTTTGAGCTAGGGTTTGGATTTTTCCTTCTAGTATACTTCTAGGAGATGGATTAGAGTATTTCCCCCAAGTTTCTCATGAGTAGGGACCATATTGGGGAAGATAACTTTGTACAAGGAGCTATATTTAGGGTTTTGTAATTTTGAGGTTCAAACTTGGATTTGATCTCATTTTAACCTAATTGGTAGGTCTACGAACGCATCGGTGCGCTCGGTTCGGCGATACGACGAGCGTGCGCAAAAATATTGGAAAAAGAAGCAGAAATAGTACAGATCGTCGTAGCTCGCGGCGAACAAGTTTAAAATCGTGAAATTTGAACCACGACATCCTTGTGACACATAAAGGTGGGGGGTGCTATCCGGAAACACCGGATCTCTTTCTATATCTATGTCCCTTCTTTGAACATGTTGGTATTATAACATTCTGGCATGTAGGGTAATGAACGGCATGTGTTGGTTGTAACAATTATCTGCGTAAGATTATTGTAATGATATAGAACCGTGTGAATAAAGATAGCGAAAGACCCTATATGCATGTGAATGTGAGAAATGACTGTGACCGTAGTAAACAAAGGCGACATTGACATTAGTGACTCGATTGGCATCGAAAAGAGAATAGTTAGACAAGGTTTAACCTAAGTGACATCATGTGTATTGTGGCATCAGGACCGCTATGACATTGGCAAATGATAGTATGAATAGGTATTAACCATTCATCAGCGTTGAGACAGTGAGAATTGTGATAGGCTGGCCATACCTCCTCAAATTTGAGGATGAGATCATACTCACATGTATTGGTTCCGGCTAGTGAGAGGTCGCTCCTCCACGAGCGGTGTACTTCGGAGAAGAAAAGCACCACGGGTGGACGTGCCTGGCGAAGATCCTTTGGGTGGTAGTGCCTTGTGCCTCCCCCGTTAGACGGGATATGTGGACTGTGAGTTGGGGTAAACCAGGAGCACCCCAGGTTGATTGGATAAAGGCCAAAGGAAAGTGAAAAGGATATGCATGCATAATTATCATGTATTTGAATATGAATATCTATCTGTGGATTGCTTTCTTACAGACATTGTATTAGAAGTGCATGAGTTGGTTTGTTAATCTTCTTTATTGAAATACACATGCCTGAATTAGACCTAGTGGGCGAATCGGCGTGGTCGGCGGCCGAACCCACTGGGAACTTCGTTCTAGTTCTCATTACCACTAACCCTGCAGATCCGTACGCGAGCGGGGCGGCGGAGGATCGAGGCAAGGGGGTCGCGCCGTAGATAGCGGCCTCGGAGTTATATAGGCATACCCTACATTCGGTGTACTCAACTTTTGTATGTTGAAATAGTAAGGTGAAAATGATGTAATGTAAAGATGATATAAATTGCCTTTTTGGTTAAAAGAAATCGTGATGTAAATGTATGTAATAGACTATTTGTGTTTGATTCAAATGTAATCAAATGATATGTATATTGGATGTTTAATTAGTTTCGATGCTTTCACTGTGGTTGTTGTTTGCCCTCGTGCAAACCTTGTATATTCCGCAATTCTCTTTTGACTTGCTTGTAATATACTTGTTGTTGGAGCCTTGGGCGGACAGGGGAGGTACTGTCCGTTCGGCGTCTGTCATGTGCTCGAATCCGACCAAACTGGCGGAGCTCGGGGCGTGACAAAAGATGTATAAAGATTTGAAGTTATTGTATTGGTGACCTGGGATGAAAAATGATGTTGGAGAATTTGTAGCTCGATGTTTAACTTGTTAACAGGTAAAAGCTGAACATCGACTACCCGCGGGAAAGCTTCCGAGTTTATCTATACCCGTGTGGAAATGAGAAAATATTTCTACGGATTTTATTATAGGCTTGCCTCGTTCATAAGCCGGTTATAATGTTATTTGGGCGATCGTATAGGTTGACGAAATCTGCTTATTTCATTCCTATTCACACTGTTTGGACGGGAGAGAGACTCGCACAAGTGTACCGTGACGAAATTGTGCGATTATATGAAGTGCCTACATCTATAGTATCGGATCGAGATTTTCGATTTGTATCACATTTTTGGAAGAGTTTGCATGATGCATTAGGCATTCAACTAGATTTCAGCACTGCTTTCTACCCTCAGAGTGATGGGCAAGCTGAGCGTACTATCTAGATTCTTGAAGATATGCTTTGGGCTTGTGTGATGGGCTTCCAAGGTGGATGGCCTCAATATCTACCTATGGCAGAGTTTTCTTATAACAACAGTTATTAAGTAAGCATTAAGATGACACTATTTGAAACCCTTTATGGAAGGAAGTATACATCATGTCTTCATTGGAGTGAAGTAGGTGAAAAGCTGATTTTGGGTCCATATGTGCTCCAGGAAGCTGAAAGTAAGGTTCGCCTTGCATGAGAGCGATTAATTGCAGCTCAAAGTAGGCAGAAGAGTTATGCGGATAAGCGCCGACGAGAATTGGAATTCCAAGTTGGAGATCATGTATTTTTGAAAGTCTGGCCGACGAAAGGAATTAAGAGGTTTGCCATTCGAGGAAAGTTGAGTTTTCGATTTATTGGACCCTATGAGATTATGGAGCGTGTAGGCCTGGTAGCTTATCGGCTTGCTTTACCGCCGAACCTATTAGGAGTACATAATGTATTTCATATTTCTGCACTCCGGAAGTATGTATTCAATCCAGCTCATATTTTGGATTCTACACCATTGGAGCTATGGGAGGACTTAAGCTTCGAGGAGCAATTTGTGAGAATTTTGGCTCGCGAGGTGAAGAAGTTTCGAAATCGAAGCCACTTGGGAGCTGGAAAGTGCACTCCAGAAGTGTTATCCCCATATTTTTCAGATGGAATCTTGAGGTACTTGATTTTTAGTTTCGCGGACGAAACTCCTTTTCAGAAGGGGATAATGTAGTACACTGAACTTTAGCAAATTGAAAGGTTATAGTATAATAATAGTATTATGAACTATTCTGGACATTTTGGGGATCAATGATGGTGTATCGATCCTTTACTTAAGCTCCCGAGTGCGAGAATGGATTTTTAACATTAAAATCTGCAAATTGCAAGTTTTGAGTGTCGAGTACCGGTACCTGAGTGCGGTACGGGAACCCTGTAGGGTGCCAGAATGTGTTGCTCTCGGGTTTGAGAAGCTGCGCATTGAGTACCGGTACTGAGCTGGTGAGTACCGGTATTGTGCTGAGTACCGATACTACATCAGGCGGGTATCGGTACACTTTATTAAATCCGAATGTCCAGCGCTCGAGTTTTGCGAGACTGAGCACTGGGTACCGGTACTCCAATTCGAGTACCGGTACTCAATGCTGCAATTGATATTTGTTTAGTCAGCTAATTGTGAGTTGTTTAGGGGTATAATTGGAATTGAGCCTAGTGTTTATCCTCAACAGCCCCCCCAGCTATTCTTTCGTGCTGGAACCAGAGAAGAGTTATGGTGAGCTCCTTCTCTTTCTCTCTCTAGATTTTTTTCCAATTTTAGTGGAGATTGATGGAATTGATATCTCTTTTCTTCTCTTTTCCATGAAATCTGGTTTTGTGATCCTTGGAGAAGCTTTGGAAGTGAAGAAAAGAGTGTTTTTGAGGATAAATCTCTAACCCTAACTCAAGGTTGGCTTGGTTTGAAGCTCTTGGAAGGTTAGTTACTTATTTGCAAGTTTTGTGTGTGAATTTGGTTGAATTGGTGGAATTTGAGTTTAGTTTTGGAAAATTTCGTGGGGAGGCTTATGAGAAGCTTCTAATTCATTTGGAATGTTTGTTAGGGTGCTTTGAGGCTAAAGGATGCTTTGAGGCTAAAGGATATCTTCGCTCGAGCAAAAGGAGTTCGAGGGGTATCCGGTGGGTTTGACCTCATCGAAATGGGTAAACTCCTCCTATGTCATTTTCGATGTTTAAAAATGGACTTCATGTATATTCATGCTAGATATAGCATAAATAAATTATTGAATATTTAAAACATACATATTATACATGTTAAAGCTATACTTCTATGTAGTAGAGAGATGTTCAATGAATTTGGCTAGCATACTTGTATAGCATATATTTGTTAGCATACTTACATGATGTTTAGTATCCTTGTATAGGCAAGTTGGATATGGCAATTATATCATAACTAGTGCAGAAACCCGCGCGATGCGGCGGGTAGATAATAGAATCCCAAATTTAAAATTTTAAAAAATAAAATTATATTTAGAATCCTAAATACTAATTTTTCTAAATTATAAAATTTGGAATGAAAGTTATATGGCTCCAAAACATCACTATTCTTTAATAAATTGTGTCTAGAAACTTTAGAATTTTACCAAATTCTAAAATTCAGACTATAAACTTCATGCTATAAAATTCAAAATAAAATAAGTCTCTTACACTTATCCTTCAAATATCTTTCAAATATTATAGAAATTAGATCTTATGATAGTTTTGCCGGAAAAATCTTCACTTCTCATCTTCATCGGAATCAGAAGACTGGATTAAACTGCAAATAAGAGTACACATTCAAGTTATTTAAGGCAATATTTTAAAACTTCTTATGAACATAATTTTGAAAAGTACATGTGTATAGAAAATAATGTTAGTAATTAAATTTTTTCTGATGAAACAATTAAAATTACTATCTACTTTGCTTTAAAAAAAATTTTCTATATTACGTGAGCATTCTTTTTTTTCCTCTTGATTTATTTTGATAATTTCAAAATTGTACATACAAAATAATTAAAATAAATAAACAAATTAAACTTGGCGAAGATGGATTAATTAGAAGTCATGTGGAGGAAAAGTGAAGGATCGTAATAAATTAATTAGAAATAAAATGATGAGAATTATAAATGACAGGGGGAACATTTAAATACATTAATTGAAAGTTTAGTAGTGGGCCATTTTAGATGTATTAATTAGATACGTTAATTAAAAATTTAATGGAGAATTTAAATACATTAATTGGAAGTTTAGTAGTAGATCACCATTTTAGATGTATTAATTAGATACGTTAATTAAAAATTTGATGAAGAGAAGGGGAAGAATCACATGGTGGTGAAGGTGAAGAAAAACTTGATAGGGAACCATTTAAATACATTAATTGGAAGTTTAGTAGTAGGTCATTTTAGATGTATTAATTAGAAACGTTAATTAAAAATTTAATGGAGAATTTAAATAAATTAATTGGAAGTTTAGTAGTAGGCCATTTTAGATGTATTAATTAGATACGTTAATTAAAAATTTGATGGAGAGAAGGGAAAGAATCACATGGTGGTGAAGGTGAAGAAAAACTTGCCACATGGCAAAACATATTGTGGATTCATATAATTTAATAGATAGTTGGTATGGACTTAATGATGTGGTACATGACTTAGTTAAATAACTAAACCTCGATATTGTGATGTAGAATCCGACCTTTGGGTCGCTAGTAGATATATCATATTTTAGACATGATGATCGGGAACTTTATATTGTGGATCATGTTTGCTTACCATTTTGCTCATTCACACAAGCTTGTGAGAGTCGCTCCCCACAAGCCGACACTCCGGAGTTGGCCTGCGCGACATCATGCTCGCCGTGTGGGACTGGGCGCCGAAGTGGATTGTCGTGGGGAGTGTTGACTATCACGGGGCCATTAGGCACGGTGCAAGCCGGACTACACTTTGTGTTGGTCCTCGTTAAATTGAAAAGAAGATATCAAAATAAATAATTTAGCCATTATTGGACATATCATTTATATGCTCATTCATGATAGAATAGTGTCCATACTTGTGATATAACATGTAGATGTAGAGCCATAATAGTATTAGTAATTCATTACTTATTTAATATCCATGCTATGCCATTTGTTGCTTATGTTTACTATATATCCTTAGTGACCTAGTGGTGTAATTCGCTGATATTGGCGGCTTACCCACTGGGAACTATTGTTCAATAGTTCTCATTCCCATACTGTTGTTGTTTTTATTTTCAAAGCCATTCACAGCGGGAGAGGCTAGGGATCGCGGCAAGGGGGTCACATTTAGTTAGAGTTAGTTTGGAGCTTCTGCTAGGTGGTCACCTCTTCCTTTGATGTAGCTGGCGAGAGAGTTTTGTTCTTGATGTCTAGAGACCACCATGTACATATAGTTTTATACTTTGGCTACTTGATGTATGTATATCTTTGAGACTGTTAATGTTAGTTAGTTGTTTCCTTTTTACTTGCCTTAGTGAGTAGTTTATCATGTATGCTCTGATATCATGTTAGATTTCTATTGCTACTTCTAACATTTTTATTGTAGACGCCTTATATGCACCAGGCATACGGTGGGTCTGTGCACGTACCGTGTAGGGTTCCGCGGCCCGGGCATGACAAGGGCCCACATTATCCTAACCGTACATTTCTTCATCCAAAGGCAGAAAACCTAATAGCACTAACAATTTGGTGTTATTGATTGCATTCCAGCCTAGTTCTATATATGTATATATATATAGAGAGAGAGACAGTGCGGCTATTATACTCTTGTGAGTACGATCACCCTCGTACTCATAAGTCATTTTCGATGATAGAGCTTCCGAATCGACGATCCATACCATTAAACATTATTTAAAATATTTAAAACTTCTAGAAATCAAATTTTATAATTTTTTGACATCATTTACCTTACGATCATCTCAAAATTGACAATTTTTACGACCGGTATGGGATACTTGCTAGTTTGACGGTATAAAAAAATCAGAATCTGTTGAATTTTTGATAGAAAATTCTATTAACTATCTAGATAAAGATCAATAACTCCGATCTTAAATTAAAGGATCCGATCAATCATTTTTAGAATGTCGTTCGATTTTGACCGTCTATTTTATGCCCGCTTGATGGACTTTATTATGATTTCGAAAAATTATGAAATTTATTTTTAGAAGTTTCAAATATTCTAGATCATATTTAACGGAGTGGATCGTCGATTCGGAAGCTCTATCATCGAAAACAACTTATGAGTCTCTCTCTCTCTCTCTCTCTCTCTCTCTCTCTCTCTATATATATATATATATATATATATATATATATATCCATTTGAGCAAGTCTGAATAGTGATTATCCATATACTACCTACTTAAGATCAAGTATGAATCGAATACGGGTCAGGTCTAGATCGAAAACGTGCACCCGTATGTGTATCTATCATAAGCTCAAAGCACATTTGCCTACTATAATATATAGTTAAAACACATATACAATAAGTGCGAAATAATATAGCGAAAAGAAAGTATCAAGTTTTTCATTTTTTTTCTCCTTGCTTTAACTTTGATGGTCGGTTATTTTAACGAGTCTGGGTCTGAATTCGGATATGAAACTATTTGGACTCTACCCACCAAAGGATTAGGTTCAGATCCGAATTGAGTATGATATAAGGTATTTGGACGCATATTTGAAACTTCAATGGGTAAATCTTTTTTACCTGCGTAGTGCTCACTTTTAATCGGATCCAAATCGAGTCTAGATTGGCAGATACGAGATATTGGATATTTCGGACATTTCAAATATTAGTCACTTTAAATTAACGAACTACAAATTTATACTACTAATTTGAAAAAAAAAATTAAAAGATCGGATGTTAAACAAGAAACTTTTAAAATTTGTACAGTCATATGTAAAAGATTGAAAGTTCAAACATTTCTGAAACATTTAATCTGTAAAGTAGGAAAAATGCTTCTTCCCGGGATGTATAAGATACACCCCACTCATCCAAGGATGCGGTATTGTCCACTAGTAACATCATCTGACTAGTGGACAATATCCTCACCTTTAGATGGAAGAGTTGTATATCCACCACCAGCATTACTCGTGTAAAGTAATATCCAAGTTTAGAATCTCGATACTCAAACTCTTTAGGGACTGCTGCGCATTTTTCTCCCGGGGTGAGTTTTGCTCGTCGCAAACGTAAAAAATAAGCAACATAGGCCCACGAACGTACTCCTGTAGTAGTTGTAGGGTACCGCCCAAGCACTAATAATTTTTTAGCACGGTTCGTTAGATTCGAATATATGTATGTCCGTAATTGAGTTTGCTTTACTCCACGGGAATTGATAATAATATGAACGAACAACAACCCCACTTGCAAGGGAATTAATAAATAAGCGTGTTGTTATAATTACTTATGCATGCATGGTGAAATTAAATTGTATGGAAAGGTTGGTAGTGTGCTTCTTTTTCCTTAAAAAAGAAAAAAAAAAAAAAAGAAAATTTTTCGACTTTGGAGAGCCCATCAAACATTGGCAATTTTGAAATAGTTCCCCTACCCTCTTATTTATTTAGTTTCAAATTTTAATTTAATAGTCTTTTTGAGTTATGTTATTTTCCTAATGTACTGAGAAATTACTAAATTTAATAATTCTTTTAGCTACCGACCATTCCTAATGCAAGTAACAAAGAATTTGGTGATTGGTATCCGAGATTTCAAGTTCGAATACTAATTGATTTATATTTTTAGCTAAGTTTATTTCTAAAATAAATATACGTAGCGGGCAACATATTATGATGTGATTCTCAAAAAGAAAAAAAAAATCTTTTAGCTATTTAGCCCATACCAATTAGTAAAACTAAATTAAATTAAAATAATTAATAGCTAAATTACACTTTTGGTGTTCAAACTCTAAGGTGTACATATATGTGAGACGATGGTATTCAACATTTGATTTATTATAATTTTTGGTTCAAATTTTTAATATTTTAGTGATGCATTATCGGTGGCTTAGTAGTGTTGGTGGATGCATGACAGACACGGGCGGAGCCAAGGGTGGGCCTGGGTGAGCATGCGCCCAGCCTTGTCCCTAATCGCCAACATTTTCATCAAAAGTATTGCCTACACACCGACCGTCCCTAAAGCAAGCAGTAAAGGGCTTGATGGTTGGTACTCGAAGTCTCAAGTTCGAATCCTAATTGATTCACATTTTCAGATAAGTTTATTTCTAAATGAAATAAACGAAGCAGGTAGCGTGTTGTTACCTATCTCTCTCAAAAAAAAAAAACAGTATTGTCTACACCCGATGCGTATGCATATTTTTGTGCAGCATTCTTCATTCTATTTCTACTTTTAACCCAAAATTTCACTTATTTTTATTATTAAAAGATTGATGATTCAGATTAAGAATATGCGTTGAAATTATTAGAGGACCGATTTGGAAAGGTGTATGAGATTTATGAGGCACCAAGTCCACAAAATGATTTTCCTAAAATTTTGACTTTTCTATTTTAATATCACCATTCCCTAAGCTAAAGAAATGTACTCAAATTAATTTTGTATATTTGTTGTGCCCCTGCAACTTTTCTTTCCTTACTCCGCGACGACGCTTAGGAATGTCGATGTATCGGATTTGGAAAGAAATTTTAAAAATTAGAATTCAAACTCAACATCCAAATATTAATCATATTCATATATTGATTTACTAAAAATAAAAGTTGATAAAACTGCTTAATATGATATATATCTTATCTATTTTATTTATTTAAAATAAACAAAATTCTAATTAGAATTTTATGAGAAGTCTATTGTTTTTTTCTTTGAGAAATCATAGATAGCACGCTACCTGTTTCATTTATTTTATTTAGAAATAAACTTAGCTGGAAATGTGAATCAACTAGAATTTGAACTTGAAACATCGGATATCAACCATCAAGTCTTTTGCCACTTGTTCTAGAGACGGTCAGTTGAGAAGTCAATTGTTATTCTATAAAAAGAAGAAGCACTATAAAAAGAAGAAGCACTGGCCTTGCCATTTTCTTATATGTATTCTAATGATTAATAATTATCTGTTCCACCACGCAAGAAAGTGGCTGAGATAGATGGAGAAACCAGATTACCTAATGTTCGGTTAGTGATTTCATATTGCAATCGGATTTTACACTTCCACGGATTGGTCAAGATTTTATTTATGGCGACTTGTGAAGCTATATTTTATTCTATTTATAAATTTCAGTATTGATATGTATTTAGTTCTATTGGTTTTACATGCCAATATAGATTTATCAATTGGTGTCACTAAAAAATTGAATTCGAATTAGAATTCAAATTCGAATTCAAATTTGAATTCGAATTTGAACCTGACATATTTTGAAAATTTATATTCAAAATTGAATGCGACCAAAAATCTGCAACTTGAACCCAACCCAAAATAATATATTTTATTTTTATCATATTTTAAAGGGGAAACTTCAAAAGGCCCCCGTGGTTTTGCACTTTCTCACCTTAGTACCATGTGGTTTAAAGTGGATCAATTTAGTGCCCTGTGGTTTCATTTTTATCTTTTCGGCAGCTTTTTCGTTAATATTTCGTTAAATTATGTACAAAAAACTTCAGATACCCATCTAGGTTTATTGAATATTCACTTTAGTATCTTTTAATTTTAACTTTGTTACTAAATTAAGAAAAAAATAGTAAAATTGATAATAATAAAAAAAAATAAACCACAGGGCACTAAATTGATACACTTTAAACCACATGGTACTAAAATGAGAAACTGCGAAACCATGGGGGGTTTTTGAAGTTTTTCCTATTTTAAAACATATTATATTAAAATTTAAATTTACAAGCTACAAGTTTAAAGATAATATGAAATACTTACATATATATTATATAATATAAAATCTATTCGAGTTCATGTCGTGTTCAGGCTCAAATCAAATATAGACAAAATTCGTACTTGAAATCGCATTCGTGAGATTTTTTTTTTTTTTTGAGAGATAGGTAGCATGCTATCCGCTTTGTTTATTTTATTTAGAAATAAACTTAGCTAGAAATGTGAATCAACTAGGATTCGAACTTGTTCAGGCTCAAATCAAATATAGACAAAATTCGTACTTGAAATCACATTCGTGAGATTTTTTTTTTTTTTTTTTGAGAGATAGGTAGCACGCTATTCGCTTTGTTTATTTTATTTAAAAATAAACTTACCTAGAAATATGAATCAACTAGCATGCTACCCGCTTTGTGAGATTTTTGTTTTATATCCATTTAACATAAGCTAAACCCAGCCTATTGGAGTTCGAATTCAGGTAAATTTTTGGATATTCCCAGGTATTGACGTATGTAGATACAGTAATAATAAATGAGTAATAATTAATATGCTAAATTATTACTTTATAAGCAATATAAGATATATCGATATTCAGTGAATTAAATTAAAATGTGAAATTTAATTTTAATAATCTTAAAAATTTGAGCCGAAAGCATGATGAATCGAAGGCTGGGAACTAAAAAAAAGAAAAAAAAAAAAAAAAAACCATCGGGAATTGATGGTGGGTCCAACCTCAGTGTGGCCATTAGTTGAGTGGGCCCCCCGTTCCTTTACCACTAAAAATATGAAGAGCGGTATATATATAAAAGTTGGCGCACGCTCAAATGAGTAAAGCGAAGCGCAGAGACATATACAGAGAAATAGAGAGATTTTTCGAGAGAGAGAGAGAGTAAAGCTCTCGCCGTTCTTTCTCTTGCAGTTGCAGGCTCTCTCTCTTTCTCTTTCTCTTTCTCCTTCTCTTTTTTTTTTCTCTTTTTTTTTTCTTTTCCTTTTTGTTCTATCTAGGAGCGGCGCGCGCGTGTGTGTGTTTGTGTGTNTTTTTTTTTTGTGTGTTTTTTTTTTTTTTTTTTTTCCTTTTCGTTTTGCTCTTTCTCTCTCTGTCTCCATTGCTATGGAAAAGAGCAAGGGATCGGCCACAACGGCGGTGGTGGTGGTGCTGGTGCTGGGTCTCGTGCGGGCGTCCGCAGGAGCGGTTTATACGGTCGGGGACTCTGCAGGGTGGACGATCGTCGGCAACATTAATTACACCGCCTGGGCTACTACGAAAGAATTCCGTGTGGGAGACGTCATACGTGAGTTCATTTATTTATTTATTTATTTATTTTTAAAAAAAATTTATACTTTCAAAAGTACGGAAATTTTGGTGTTTGTAAGTTTGTTTTTGACGATGAAATATTTTATTCGGTGATAGATTTCGTTAGACATAATCTATACCATTAAAATTGTTTCGGCAAAAAAAATATAGCTAGCATATAGTGTAATAATATATGAATTTTAACATAATTAATAAAAATGGTTTAATTATAAGAAAATGAAAAAAAATCGAAAAGGTTTTAAAATGAAAAATGAAGTTGAAAGGGTTATTTCAAAATATATTATAGCTTATAGCTTTAATTAATTCTTGTCAGAGTGAAAGCGTCAACAACGATGGGGTTTGACTCACGTCTGCTTGGACAGTAGCTTCATTTATTTGCGGATTAAATACCACGGTTTATAATATTTCAAAATCTCTCTCTATTTTTTAATTCGAAATATTTATTAAATTATTGTACTTATGCAACTCAAATTAAAAAGCTACATATATTGAAGGTTCAAGGTCTCGTCATTTTTATATTTGACGAGAATTGTGAGCAGTCTACAAATATTAATATTTTTTCACGATTTCGACGATTTTTTACTTAGAATTTAGGTATATTTTTAGTATTTGGGATTTTATTGTAGTTTCTAGTTTCTGAGACCTGCAGGTTTTTTTTTTTTTTTTTTTTTTGTAATTTTTCAATATTTTGTTTTGATCGTGTAACATTTTCATTAACTCCATGTTATACAAAATAATATAAAACTTATTTTAATCGGTATTTGTTTGCATAAAAATTAAATAAATTACATGGACCTACGCGCATCTTAACTAGGGTAGGGTAGCGAATTAAAAATTAACTAGCCATTGGGTTACTGTTAATGGTGGAACAGTGTGCATGGTCGCCGCGTGTATCCTGTAGGAAGCTGATGTTGTTACACGTGGCAGTTCGGATGGTTGTTCTTTGATTTTGTTCGGTCGCAAAATTTTTTTAAATTGAAACGTGGCATATTTTTACTGGGATCCGTGCAGTTGCGTAATTGGCGGTCGCGTAAGGTCCAATTTGTCCGTTTCTTTAACTTCGGTTTCCAGGCACGCCTTTTTCTTGAGCTTTGCTTGTGTAAATCATCTTACTTGCTTTAGGACTAGGTTCTTTTGTTTTTATTATTTTTTAATAAGAGAACTCGTCTATTTTTTTTTTTAGAAATAAATTTAGCTGAAAAATTAAGTATAAACTAAAATTCGAATTTAGAATCTCGGGTACCAATTCCATCGAGTTTTTTGCCACTCGCGCTAGGGACAGTCGGTACTTTAGGCCTAGTTTTGTAATTTAGTGCCTAAGGCTGCGTATGGTTCGGGTATAAATAATAGCTGTTTATTTCAGGAATAGATACAAGATATACGCATGAACTAGACTAATTTTGCACTTCGAAGAAAATTAGATTGTTGCTAGAAATAAGGTAAATGATGTTTTTATGGTTAGACCGGAATAAAGGGAATAAAAGTTATAATTTTAATTAAAATATTTTATCTAATTAATTAATATCAAAATATTAATTAAAAATAATAATTTAATAAATTTATTAGCTATGAATATTGTATGAGATAATAAAAATATATTAATTAATTAAATGTAAAAATAATTTTAATTTTTAATTAGTTAGTAAATTATTTTAGTTACATAATTAACTAAAAAATTAATTAGATTAGTCAAAATATTAATAGTTAATTGATATAAATATTAGTTTACGGATAAACACATTAAATTATTAATTTTTAATTAGCTAATTAATTATAAATAAATAAATAAATAATTATTTTTTATTTAAATAATAGATAATAATTTAAATATATTAATTAAATTAATTAATGATTTAATTAATACTATACGTAAAATTAAATTTAGATTTTAATTAAGCTTTATTCCAATTGGGAACAAACTTGTTCCAGAAAAAGAGTGGAAATACCAGTCTTATACCCGCTTATATTGCATAGAAAGGAGAATAGTTGTTCCCACCCCGTAATTTTGTATTTGGGGGACAAGGGGAGGATAATCCTTATTCCACCTCTTGTTCTCCAACCAAACAGGGCCTAAAAGTATCAGTTTTACATTATACATATTATTTTTATATTGTAAAAAATTGAAAAGTGATTATATAATTTTTCTTTTTCCCTCTAATGTTTTAAAACTGCCATTTTTTCAACTACTATCAGAGAAGCAAGCAACCATAATTATATATATAGTATAAGATGGGAAAAAATTAAAAATGCTTTTAAAATTGTTGAGCCATATGTAGTATAAAAATTATATTTTAGCCACCACACTACCAACTAATTAATATTACTGTTGCTGTAATGTATCAAGATTTAATAAATTTTCCCCGCGGATTTTGTTCTCAAAAAAAGAATGGTAGGCCCTTCTGTAGAACGATCGCAGCATCGATGCCGTTATGGGCAATTTTTTGAGCAGTTGTAATTGCATTAGAATGTACACTTTCAGCGGAAAACTTTTGAGTGCCCGTAAATTAAGTTACAAGTTCGGCGATTGGGTTAAATTTAGCACAGTTGAGAAGTTCAATGTTAGGCAATAGTTTGGTCAAAAATTTATAAAATATAAAATTGTTCTGATGAACAATCGCTTCAGTTTCTCACTATTTTTAATGTAGCAAAATTTTAAACTCTTAGAAATATTTTATTTGGCAATGGATAGTGCACGAAATATGCGGCTTGCTTGATTAATTCATGTTATTTTGGTCAATTTTCGTGTACGTACTAGTGAATTATTTGGAGAATTATTTAAACAAAGTAAAAGTTTATGAGCTATTTCATGAATTTTGTAGGACAGAATATTGTGACTGTGATTATGACTATGTGATTATCAGTTACTAAATTAAAATCGGAGAACTTTTAAACTTTTGAGGAAATTATTTTTGTCTTAATTTCTTTTCTTTTCTTTTTTTTTTTATCTTATTTAAATTCTTCATATTTGATTATATAGTTGAACATTCGGTTGCCAGATACAGCTGCTAACTTTCAGGGATGAAATTTCCTTATAGAAGCCCTACGAAACTTTTTAAGTTTCTTTCTTTTCTTTTCTTTTAAGAGTAAGGTAAGGAAGCACGCTGCTCGTTTCATTTGATTTTTTTTTCAAAAAGCAACTAACTTTTGAATTTGAAACTTTAGTTATTAACAATCATGCTCTTAACCAACTACACTATGGACAGCCAATTACAAAAGTTTAGATGTTAATATGAATGCATGTGCACTTCTGTGGATTTAAAAGTTACTGTAGCACAGGTTCTTCTGCTTCATTTTTAATTGTCATTTCTTTTTATAGTCGAGTAAATATCATTATTTCAGTAGGTATGTATTATTTCTTTCTTTGGACCATTTTCGTTAGGAACTTCTTGTATAAATGGTTCCTTCCTTCTTTAACTTCACAAAATAACCGTTTATCTCTAACAATTTAAATTGTGCCGTTTTTTAGTTAACAATATTTTAATATTTTATATTCAACAAACATGACTGACGATTCATATATATATATATATGGTAGCTAGAGAGCCATTCAAAATATGGCCGTTTAAGAAGTAGTTCCAAGTTATCAGGCACGTTACGCTTATAAAGAAGAGCTGATGAATTAAATTTTTTGCCGTTTGCTTTGTGTGATTCGAATGCTGCAGTGTTTGTCTACAACAACAACTTCCACAATGTGATGGAGGTGAGCAAGGCTGATTACAAGGCCTGCAACGCGGCGTCGCCCCACAAGTCGGGCAACGACTCCTTCGTCATCAAGCGTGCCGGCCACCACTTCTTCATCTGCGGCGTCCCGGGTCACTGCGCCATCGGCCAGAAGGTCGACATCCGCGTCCCCAAGGTCGCCTCCTCCGCTGCTCCTTCCGCGACCCCCACCACCTCCCCTTCTGCTGGTGGCGGCGCCATCGGTGCGGGCGGCGGCGCATCCACCGGTACCACTCCTGTGTCCTCCCCCCGTCCCAACAGCGCTGCCGCGGTTGCGCCTCCTGCCCTTCTGGGTCTTGCCCTGCTGGCTGTGTTCGCCTCCGCCGCCGCCGTATCTGCTGCTGTTTTGTAATTGTTGTGTCGATGCTTTGCTCTGCGAACAGCATTTTTGTTTCTCCACTGAGATTTCTCGGGTTGTACGGGGTTTCTGTACAAGTTCTTTTTTTGCGCTCTGATTGAAATATTAAATACGCGTGTGATGTGGTCGTTTGTATTCTATTTCTACGTACGTACGTTGGTGCATAAATTTGAATTTGTTATCTATGTCAGGGTATTTGATTTCTGATCCAGTTTAGATACTACACGCACGAACCTACCTACGGTACGCATATGTTTTTCTCCGAGGAAGGCTTCGTTTGGGATTGCGGAAAGATTGTATTACGTACGGTGAGAAAGTACGTTGGAAAAATACCTATTTGTTTCCGTACGTAATATTGCGTTCCGCATATCGCCATGAGTCGGTTACGATATATTTTTTGCGGTCCCACCGAAGAACGCAGAAGCATATCCCTATATGTTTTTTTTTCAATTTCATTTTATCTAATAGCGTTTGATAGGTCTCAATACCAAACTAAGCCGAAGTCAGCTAACTATATATTTGTATCGTTTATTTATTTTATAAATAAATAAGCTTAGAGCTAAAAATACGGTGCAATTAGACTCGCATATTATTTATTAACTTTTTAGCTAATTACGAGCTAGGTACGGTTGGTAGAACCTAATTAAAGTATCTACACCAACCTAAAGCAGTTTGATTTATGCATGGTTTTCATCTGTTTGCAAGCAATGGTGTTTCTCTGTCTAAAATAATGAAGCGGGGTTATGTTTACAATAGTAAGTCTGCCTGAAATAAATCACTGAATAGTGGTTGGTCGAATATTTCAGTCAATAGTAGAATATTATATTATGTGCTGTCAGTAATTTTCTCCGCTAATGGCAACTCTTGAGTTCTTCTGTTGGATTTATTACTCTAATGGTCCCCCAATTTTTTCTTTTCTTTCTTTTTTTTTTTCCAATTTTTAAGTTGGGTTTTTAATTTCTTTTTGCTCAATTAGGTCCACGACTCTTATAATTTATTTCAATTGAATTCTTGTTGTTTACGGCATTAACAATCCTCCTCCTCCCGTGCGACGTTGTTCGTACACTTAATTATAAAGTGAGAGTAAATATTACCCTACCAATATTTTTACACTAATTAAAGCTATCATTTATTTTTACAAATTTTTGAATAAATGGATATCGAATTTATTACAGCTCACTCTGGGAACTAGGAGTAAGCAAACTTAATTAGATACCATTATTGTAGCAAAGCGGGCCGGGACCCGTCCGTACGTCTAAGGTTCTCCGCGAGATGCGTGGAAAGAGAGACACGCACCGACCTAATTCTCAAGGCAAGAATATAAACTGGGACCGGTCGGTCCGTCTCAACGTTGGAGAAAATTTTCAAGGTATTCTGAGGCTCGCTGGGTGGCGGTCCCAGACCTAAGACTAATCTTTGTCTCCTGCTCTCCTCGTCAAATTTACCAAATGATCGCGCACGTACGTCAAATGTACGCATGCACTCGTCTCTACCTGCAATTGCGCGCACCATCGCCGGTAGATGCCAACCTCTGAAAGCAGCCCTCTCACATCAGGCCTCATATATACGTCGATTTTCTGCAGTCCTGGTAGCTAGGTTTGAAATTTTGCAAACCGATGATTTAGCCGTTCTTTCGGAAGATATAACAGACCTCAGTCCATAGTAGCGGCGCGACGACAGGCCCAAATAAGGAATATTGCCTTCACTTGTTGGCAGACGAGGCAGCGAGCTACAAATTGTCCAATGTCCCTCTTTGTTCCGGACGATCAAAAATGCGATTTCAGATCCTTACGTTAGTTTCCAGATCTACAAAGATCTAATTAGGATCTATATATACATATTTGGAGGGGTGAATAGATAAGTAGGCCGAATGTAAAAATTAAATCTCAATGTGATAAAAACAAATGCAAACAATAAAATTAGCACACCAAAATTTACGTGAAAAATTTTCAATCAAGAGTAAAAAATTACAAGACCAACACGCGATAACAATCAATTAAGACAAAAATATATTACAAGGTGATTACTAACTTCACATACTCAAATCTCTACCATCTTATTTATGTAAGTATTAATCTTTTAAAACAGTGATTTAAAACTTGATTTTAGCCCATGGGCTTCCTGCGCAGCCCAACGTACTCTCTATGGGCCTTGCCTGCGAGACTGTGCATTGCTTTATGCATGTGGAGTTTAGTCCCACATTAAAAAGCAAAGGCACTCTACTTCACTTTATATACTCTCTCACTCTCAACTTAATTACTTGAGAGAATATGAGAGTGGAGCTCTTGACTAAATGTACGCACGGCCCGAGTCCGGGCTGGGTCGGGCGGGCGAGCGACGGCGGCGCGCGTGAATCCAGTTCATTTACATATTTTATTTTATTGGATTTTAATATTATTGTATTATTTAATTAACCCAATAACATTACCTTGAGAAGGACCCTACCGAGATCAATCTGGATCTTGTCCAGATTTTGTCTTGGTCCAACCTCGGAAAGGAGCTGGTCAAATCTCAGGAAAAGGCAAGATCTTGGTCAAAGATCTTACCTTGACTCTTCCTGTTGGACTCACATGAAGCTCTCTTATATTAAAAGAGGCACTTAACTTAGTACATGCACTGTGAGGCTTAACCCAAGCTTGCATACTCTTTGTTCACCTTCTCTTATACTGATCTTTTACATCCTTTCATCACTGAACTATACATTGCCATTTTTGCTGGATCTCTGAAAGCTTATATAGTTTGTGTTGCGCCACTCTGAAGACGTGCCGACGGGGTGGACAGTGGTCGTTGTATCGCTAGGAGTGATTGCCGGAGCCTCGTACGTGGAGGGGCAATCTTGCTTCTAGGACAGTGCTTTCGCACGCCTCGACTCACAAGCTTCATCTGATCTTTTAATCTTTATAGCATTAACTATTTAATTTTTGTTTCAGGTTTTTAAAACTGAAGTTAAATTATTTTCATTCAAAATTATTTAAAAAGATATTTTACTAAAGATTTCAGAAAGAGAATAATTTTTCCAGCATTCTAGAAGCAAGATTAATTTTATTCTTTCTATTTTCTTTAGTATAGTAAATAGAATATTATTTTGCTATAGAATAATATATATGTGTCATGAGATTAATGTTATTATAATTCTGAACATATAATCCTGAACATAATCCTGAACATATACATACTATTATTCTTACACTGATAATTAATATTACAATATTTTGTTGCTGTCATATATTTATCTTTCAATATCTACATAATCATACTGTCACTAAACATAATTTAGATCACCTTACAGTTATTTCTGTAAACCTTAGAACAGTCTTGTGACATTATATTAGGATTATTTGTAAACAAATTTTTCATGATGGAGGATTCGTATTCAGCGAAACCGTTCACCTTTGATGGTCGTAACTTTAAAAGGTGGCAAAACCAAATGAGGTTCTGGCTCACCACACTTGGGCTTGTATCTGCTATCTCGGATCCTGTCGAGAATAGCAATGGATCTGCACCTGAAGGTGCAATCCAGACTACGGTCAACAGACCGTATACTCGGAGCTGAGCCCAAGCCGGATCCACTCCTCCTGCTACTGAAACTGTACCTACACCTACAACTATACCTCATGTTGACCCTAATAGGATCAACTATCATTGCATGAACCGGATTCTTAGTACCCTATCTGATAAACTGTATGACATATACTGTAGTGCTAAAACAGCTAGGGAATTTTGGACATCCTTAATTAGAAAACAAGTATGGTCAGGTTGATCCTACCCAGAAGAGCCACAAGAAAAATAGGAGCTAAACCTGTTACTGCAGAAAATCTAGAATTCGGGCACCCTAAACCCAGAACTAGGCACCCTAAACAACTCACCACTGCATCCCACTGTGAAACGGTTTCCCAAATGAGGGTCTGAAATGCTAATCTGGGTCCAAAATGAGTTTAGCAATAAACCAAACAACACTCTAAATCTGAGCGCTCTAAACTACTTCTGAGAGCCCTAAACTACATGAACTTCAGTTTTGGCTTATTTGAGTGTGTCGAGTCTGTTTTCGCATCTAATTCGTGCAAAAACAACTCCGACTTGTACCGACACTCTACAAATGTGTTGACCAGTCGCTGATACTATAGTTATTCCAACAGTTAAATCCCAGGGACACTATATTCTCCCGCACCACAAAAGTTTCGTCCTCGAAACTTAAATTCATACCTTACGAAGAACTATCGAAAAGGTAATGGTAGGAATCTCGCATCACTATCACCGTGCAGTGCACTGAACTTCTACAAATTGTGGAGTTCTGGTAAAAAGTGTCCTAAAAGGCTATTCAAATAGTTCCGACAAGGTTTGGAGAATATTCGAGTGTGTTTAGTGCAAACCGAGCGCGAAAATGGACTCCGAAATGTCAAATCTACAAAGGTTGCAGATTCTGTATTGAGTACCGATATTGGAAACTAGGTACCGATATGCAATACAAATGGTGAGAAATAAGTATTCGGATTTTGAGGAATTGAAATCCGAGTACCGGTACGAAGGTTGCAGATTTTGTATTGAGTACCGGTAGCAATAGAAAGTTTGAGAATTCAACGTTCAGATTTTGCGGAATTGGGAACTGGGTACCGGAACTAAATATCGCCTATTGGTACGCGAGTTTGAGTACCGATATGCAGTGTTACGAAATGCCAGTTTTGACTGGTTGTGGTGAGTGAATTTGGTGGGTGGGGGGTTATTTGCATTGTTGCAACCCTTTATAAAAGAGAGACCCCTAGCCCTTTTCTCCCTTTTAGACACAAAAGGACCTTTCCCCCTCCTATTCTCTCTCACACACTCTCTCTCTCTATTGGAGCTTCACCAACACCAAGAGCTTGGGGGATTAAACTTGGAGGAGGGATTTGGAGGTGCAGATCTTCCTTCTTGAGCAAGGAGTGGGAAGCTAGTGGCTAAGGTGAGGTTTCTTGGAATTTAAGATTTGGGTTTTGGATTTAAAACTCCTAAATGGATTTTTATCAAACCCTAGGCTAATCTAGGCTATAAATTGTAAAGATTAGCAAATGAATTTGGGTTTTACCATGATTTTTGGGAAACCGTAGGTCAAAAGTTTTCGGATTTGAGGGGTTTAAAAATTATTTAACCCTTTAAAACTCTAATTAAGGGATTGGAAATCAAGGGGGACAACATGATTTCAAAAAATAAAATCGTTTTAAGGTTTGAAAATGGTAACAAACCATTTTTCTTGTGTTAGGGCAAGAAGCTTGGGGCTAAGCTTGTAGCATAAGGGAGAAGAGCCTAATTGCAAGTGACTACAAACAATTAAGGTGTGCTAAGGTGGGTTGTGTTGCACCGAAGTGATTAGGTCACTTCCACGTCTAGGGTGAAATAACTAAATCATATTATTTAGGATTGAATGTTAATTAAAGTACTAGGTATGCATGATAGAAGCATATACTAGTTGGACTCGATAATATTGTTGCCATGTATAAGAGATAGTGCATGCATGAGACATATATGAGTTTAGGGTCATTTCCTTTCATGCAAGAATGTATGCATAACTGATTATTCTTTATATTTATGAAATAGCTCATGAATAAATGATATCATCATGACTCCTTGCATATGTTATGAATAATAAGACTCAAAAACGGGGGAATGCATGCATGATGGTTTAGTACACCTATGTTATGGACTAAATAGATGATTGATTTCTCTAGGGTCATTAGAGAACTTAACACATGAATGTAGAGAACATAGTGCCATTGGAATATAGGTTTGAGAACATAGTGGGTAGAACACCACTTGGACATAAGCGACATTAAACCTAGAAAGGTTAACATATAGAGTGGAATGCGTGGACCCTTTGTGAGACCATGAGAGCGGCGATTCTGCTACCATTGGTGTTGGGGCAAATAAGAGGGATAGCAATTCTATGCCCCGATACCCAACAAGTACGGCGATTCCACAACATATGGATTGTGCCAGAGTGGTGCGGCAATTCCGCTACCCAATGCCAAATGAGAGCGGCGATTCCGCATTCGATTGACTCAAGATTAAGTCGGGCTATATGGCTAGAATGATGAACCTAGTGAGTAAATGCAGATACATCACACAAGTAGGTTCCATTGTTATGTGTTATGGAATAAGCATGTTATTCCTTATATATATATATATATATATATATATATGAGGCTACTATGCTATCAGAAGCACGGAGCCTTCCGTGCTTCCAGCTCATTTTCGATATTGCGACTTTCGAATCGTCGATCGGCTCCGTTAAATTTGATCTAGAGTATTTGAAGTATCTAGAAAATAAATTTTATGATTTTACGATATCATTTGCCTAGTGAACGAAGGGGCTCAAAATCAACGGCTGAAAATAAAAATCTTACAAAATGTAATAATATGACATTAAAATTTTAAATCAAAGATATTGATCTTGTTTTATATAGTATAAAGAATTTTCTATCAAAATTTCACGTGATTTGGATATTTCTACACCGTTAAACTTGCAAACGGCTCACTACGGCCATTAAAATTAGTTGATTTTGAGCCCATTCGATCACTAGGCAAATGATATCGAAAAATAATAAAATTTATTTAGAACAAGATCTAGTACTCTTGATCTTGATTAGAATATTCACTATCATCACAGTTTAAAGAAGATGCATATCTAGATCAAGTTTAACGGAGCCGATCGACGATTCGAAAGTCGCAACATCGAAAACGAGCTGGAAGCACGGAAGGCTCCGTGCTTCCGATAGCATAGTAGCCTCACTCTATATATATATATGTATATATATATATATGTGTGTGTGTGTGTGTGTGTGTGTGTGAACTAACCCATGCTTATATTGTTTCTTTTGAACCTGGTGGGTCGAGCCTTTCTCTTAGGTGGCCATACCTACTTGGAACTATGTATATAGTTCTTACCCCTATATGTTTCAATTCCATATGAGCCGAATGCGGCAGAGAGAGGAAATAGCGTAGCTGAGTAGATTGCGTCCTTCCATTTTCGTTATTATTTTTCTAATAATACCCTATTTTGGAATATTGTAATGAAAAGAAAGCAAATGTAAACCTCATTTTGGGTTGTATTTTGGAAAGCAAAAACTATGTATGTAACTGAATGGAAAAGATATAATAGTCGTAACATATACTATATATTGTGTGACACTTATCTTATACAATCCATGTATTCAATTCTTAATTGGAATATCTTGCGTATACATGCTTGTGACGCCTTAGGCAGATAGGAAAAACTCTGTATTTTCGGCAAGTCTGGTGCACGTGCCCGAGGTGTGCTTTCGTTGTGGGCACGGGGCATGACACTCCAACTCCCGAGTCGCTTCACGTCCCTAGTAAACTAGTGTCTTCCACTCCAAATGAATTATGGAATGGCAATAAGCCCTCTTTTACACTATTCGTACTATCGGAGTTCAGTTGGATATGTTCATGCTCTTTCACGTAGATTCAAGAAATTAGGCCTTAAAGCAAGCAAGCACGTGTTTATTAGATACCCAAAGAATGCAAAAGGCTATATGATGTATGGTGAGCACCCAAATGGTGGCAAGACTAAGACTGAGTCACACGATGTAAAATTCCTAGAGAAGGAATTTTCGAGCATTGGAGAAATGCGCAAAGATGTAACCTTGTATGAGTTACTTTCGAGCATTGGAGAAGTGCACAGAGATGTTGCCTTGTATGAGTCATAAGACGATTCCACACCATCTATCGAAAAAGATAATATGTCACATCCTAAAGTAGCGGATAGAAGTAATAGAATCCATTGGCAAGTGGGAGCCTCTCCTGGGGTAGGAGTGTCTCTTTGGAAACTGAGGATAGAGGCCTTCAATTGCATAGAAGTATACATGGAAATATTCTCCAACATCACTTTGATATTGAAGGGAGTGTTTTCATATGTGCTCCGCTCGATAACAGTTTCTTTTTGCAGCTTATTAATTAGTTTAATTTGTTGTTTTTTATCACTCTCTAATTATGCTTGTGTAGTTGAGATATTATTTTCATGTTGTGTGTAAGTTGCTTTTTTTTTTCCAAAATAAGAACTTATGTTTTTTACATGGTTTTCAACAAAACTCAATTTGTCAGAAAATAGGTCGGTGTATGCTACATCCTTAGGTGAGGATGAAATTACGTACTCTTATCCTATAGCGGGCATATTATGATCTCTGACCAAGGTTGATCTAGCTGTGTGCAAACCTTGTTTGGCAAGAAAAGTATGTAGAAAGTCTTTTGGTAACGGCACACATACTACTAACCTTGTAGAGTTGATTCATTCGAACATATGCAGTCCAATAAATGTGAGGGCCCGCCATGGAGCTAGCTATTTTCCACATTCATTGATGATTTTTCTCATTATGGCAATGTCTATCTGCTTTCTCAGTGTTTTGAAGCATTAAATTGCTTCAGATACTTTGTTACGGAGGTTGAGAATTAGTTAAAAAGAAGTGTAAAGGTGCTTTTGTGCTAATTGTGGTAGCGAGTATTTGTCTAACCGATCAGTTCAACACATTTTGTGAGCAAAAAGTAATTCGCAGACAACTCACTATTCTTGCTACAACGCAGCAAAACAATATTGCTGAATGAAGAAATCATACTCTACTAGACATGGTTAGCTCAATGATGGCATAATCAAATCTACCTATAAATTTTTGAGGAGATGCATTGTTAACTGCTGATTACATTCTTAACCAAATCCCTATTAAATCAGTATTTTCCACTCAATATAAGTTATGGAGTGGCAGCAAACCCTCCACACACTATTTGCACCCTTGGGGTTCAAATGGATATGTTCACGTCCCTTCAAATAGATTCAGAAAATTAGGCTATAAAGCAAGCATGTATTCATCAGATACCCTGAGAATGCAAAGGGCTACGTGATGTATGTGGTGAGCACCCAGATGGTAGCGTGACTGAGACTGAGTCACAAGATGTGGAATTTCTAGAGAAGGAATTTTCGAGCATTGGAGAAGTGCGCAGAGATGTCATCTTGTAAGAAGTCGTCTTGTAAGAATTACAAAATGATACCACACCATCTGCAGAAGAAGGTAATATGTCACGTCCTGAAGTAGCTAATGGATCACTACCATGAGAAATGAGATGCAGTCCATGAGTAAGAACCAAGCACGTAATTTAACATGTATCCTATTTAATAGCAGTATTTACTATGAAGTAAACATAAAATCACAAAATAGTAAAGCAAAATGTTCCAAGCCGGAGAAAAGTAACTGCACTAAACTGCAAGAGGATGACTAAAATATCAAGAAAGCTCGTACAAACTTTTTTATCCTTTCATAAACCCTTTAGCTCCAAATTTTCTTTTGCAGAACATCCTTCAGAGAAACTTCGTATGAGATCTACGATGTTCCTATAGCAGCCTTAATTTTTCTATCCATTGCAATTTTATCCTCATAATAAATTTATCCTCATAAAAAACTTTTTACAGAGAAGTAGGGATTAAGTTTACGAGGGAAAAACTTTAGTTATGAGACAATGTTACAAATCCCAAAAGAATAATCCCAGATTCTGTTAGAAGCAGCTCTGACATATTTGAGAACCATAATTTTCACGGATGATGCAGTAAAGAAGGTTTTAAGCAATAATTCCTCGTCCATTATGTACACCAACAAAGCATCACAATAGGTTACGCACAAAATGAGATAAGCAGCAAACATACAAAAGAAACAGAGAACCTAGACGAGTTGAGAATTAATGAGCAGGGCGAGCAACAACATACATACTCGTTAGGATTTCTGCTGCGAAAGGGCAGAATAAGGTAAATGATGGACCCACCCTCCTGTGATTTCTAATCGCTCAGAGCTCTCTCTTCATCTAGCAGATAGCCTGCGAGATATAGCCGCTGCCTGTCCGCGGCAATTCCCTTCTGGTCCCTTATCATGGCTTTCACGTCCGCGATGGTGCTGGAGTTCTCCACCTCGATAGTGAACTCTACAGAGATTAGAGTCTTTATGGTGATCTTCTGACTAGAAATGAATTTCATAAAACTACAGAAGAAACTGTTATCAGGAGTTGGCAGAGACGACGTGGCCGTCGCACGCTTCTTTAACAAGATGATCAAGAAGACGCTATTATATTGAAAAGGAAGAAGATTTTCGATTGGAAGGAGATGCATGAGACAGGCTAAAGGAATTAACTGTTGCATAGTCATATCTAGAGTAGTTTTATCGTGGATGCACCCTTAAGGAGACCCCTCAGATATTTGCATATGTGGGGCGCTCAATCAAATGAAATTCAATCTCTAATTACAAATATATTCTCCAGCATGTTTGGTTCTTTTAGTAACACGGGTCGTCCATTTGAATGTCATACCTTTAAAAATGAGTTTGACAATAGAACAAGTCATTACGAGCATTCCAGCCTGTTTGCTGTCAGCAGTCTGATACCAAAACTCAACAGTCAGTCCGGCCAGAATAACTGGTTTACTATCCAACAATCGTTCAGTCTGGCCAGAATAACTGGTTTACTATCCAACAATCATTTTCGAAGATGAAACAACCGAATTGATCTGCACCATCAAATATAATGTAAGATCATTTGAAGCATAAAACAGAGGCTTCTGACACCAGCACCTTCTTTTGCCAATTAGATTGCACCCTCAACTTCACCATGATGGCACAAACTAGGGAATAGCAACATCAAGCAGACTCGACACATAAACCACAAATTGTTTTCCACTGCAAAAATGCTTATATCAAACTACATTTTTGCAAATCAGTACACTCTTAAAACCAAGGACTTTTGTAATTAAATAGGTAATAACCCTGTTTCCTGAGAGAAAAGATAAGAAAAGAAAATTAAGTTTTAGTTGTTGGTGGAATGCACCGTGCCAGTCCGACACCAATATCCGCATAGAAGAAAAAGGGGAACAGCAGACAGAAATTTTGCAAATTTCAGCAGAAAATCCAACTTTGATCATCATTTTACCATGTACTATATCTATCATGACATGTATATAACAATACATGTCATTGACAAGAACCAGCATTTGCAGAAGGGAAAGATACATCAAAATAGTAATTAGGGGTGTCCCCCCTTATTAACCCTACTGGCCCATGTTAGGAGGTGGTGGTGGTGCCGGTGGGTGAGCCCCTTGGCCTTGAATCTGCTGATTAAGAAAGCCTGCCACTGGCGGCGGCGGAGCGCCAGGCTGGACACCTGGAGTGAAGTTAGCCATCGCGCCACCAATCGGTGGTGGTGGTATTGGACGAGGTGGGCCATTTGCGATCGGAGGTGGGGGCGGGGGTTGTGACCCACCCATCTGCGGGGCAGGCGGTGGTGGAACCCTAGGAGGGTTCACAAGAGGTGCAGGCGGAAGAGGTACTTGAGGAGGTGGTGGTGGCGGTGGTGGCGCTTGGGGTGGCGGCGGCCTTGGAGGAACACCAGGAGCTGCAGTGCCATTTGCTACCGGAGCACCTGCTGCTGATGGCTTATTAGGTTCAAGCGGCTTGACCTTGAAATACAGTTGAAGCTGTTGACGATGCAAGAAATCAGACAAGGAACTTGTAGTACTACTAATCTGCATAGGAGACTCGGAAATTTAATAACAAAAATAAAACAGTAAATAGAATCACCAAGTGAAACAAACCGTGAACATCTTTAAATCAGGATCCCAGTATGAAAAGAACTTTGATGGGGTCTTATCAATCTCTGTGCTGGGAATCTGGAGAACAGGGAACAGGTCAGGCATATAAAGCAGATTTAGTAGCCGCTTATTATGTACCAAATTGAAAGTACTATAGGAGACAAACCTTAAAAGCAATTATCTCATATGGTTCAGCCGCAAAGAGAAGATACTGATACCTCTTATCACAAGCTTGAACTCTCTGTCATAAAAAAGTCCTTAACTTGAATCATTCACATGTAAGTGAAAAGAAAAAGAAAAGAAGAAGAAAATAATATAATAGGTGCAAAATGGATTGGTCATAGACATTGGATTCAGATGTTGCTGATTCGTAAAGATACTAAGCTGTTCTTTGAATTCAAAATTTCAGAGATTACCTGCTCAAAAGATGACATGAATCGATGCCTTGGCTTGATGTTGTCTTCAATTTCAGGATACTCAATCTGAATCAGATTTAAAATGGAGTAAACAGAATTGCCTAGAACTGTCAACTTACTGAATGTAATGAAACAAGGGAATAAATTCAGCAAAATTTAATAGCTGAAAGTTTATACTTCACCCTTATATAAAACAGTTAATACTAAACAAAAATATACAGAATAAATTATATCAATCAATTGCCACAAAATTGCCACTGATACCAAACATGAAATACTACATTCTGTTGACAATATAAATAAAATTTCTGTAAAATCAATTTTACCGAAAAAAATAGATGGTATGAGAATTTGATACCAAGAACGTAAGCTTAACTCTCCAAATTCTTAGCTGGGTAAATTATAGCTATGAATTCCCAATCAGAGAGATGTGAGGACTCCACCAAGAAGAGACTATAGAGTACGCCAGCCTAGTATGCTGGAGCAACTAATCTTTAAATGAGCTCACAACCCAAAATACTTGATTGAAAATTTACGTCTGCTCCTCTTAAAAAAATAAGTTTTATGTAATAAACTTGAAAGAAGATCAATAATCTCTTTTGTAAACACTAATACAAAAAGGAGATTATCTTATATTTGCCTATTATTTTAAATTACCCTCTGGGGCAGAGAAAACCAAAGATTGAGAGCTATCATCTGAACTCTAACTATATCTGTGGTGCTTTCTGAGCTTCTTATCGGAGTTAGGAGCAATAACTATAGTAACCAAGGTAGCAACACTCAAACAGTGCAAAAGAAACATCCAAGTTAAAACTGGTTGAAACTAAATTTCTGTTCTCCTAGAGCCTTATCAAATTGACTTGCGCTCTAGCTCACCTCGGGGTATTTATCAATTCTTCCAAGGTATTTACAAACCATGGTTACTGGAAGATTTCTTTCATTCTACAGGATACATGAACTGTCAATGAGAATTGTATTAACCTTCATTCATATGACAAAAATATAGCTAAATTTTTGCAAATGTTATGTTTTACAAATGACAAATACAGATCATTATTTAGAATTATTACAATTTACTTGTAGCGTACCTGTGGTGTTCGAGTCCTAGTTTTTCTAGAGTTATCAAGTCATCGTGTCTAAGTGTTGTCATGTTCCATGTCCCATGTTCATGTTCATGTAAACCTTGCTCAGCACTGGTTACCCAGGGCAGAGCATTCACCTGGTCCTGTTTGAACCCAGTTAGGACCCTAGCTACCATTGGTCAGATATAGATCAATGATACGAGAATGAAACCTTCGGTTAAAGTTCAGGATTATGGCATATAATCCCCATCCAACCCAGACCAGATCTGGACCTAGTTTCTTTACCGATCCTTTCATTGAACATGTATAGGCATATTGTTCATTTACATAATATTAATCCTTGATACAAATGCTTATCATGTTTTATAACTAAATATATTTCCAAATCATGTTATTACTTAATTAATATACTCTCCTCATGTGAACCCTGTTAGCCCAAAGATACTAATCATGTGTCAAGTTCTATAACCCGATTCAGAGATAATCCCTAGAGGAACATAAAATGGGTAGGAATGAAGTTCAATTCCCTGAAAACTACTTGAAATATGAGACTAGTACAAGTACCTAGATCTTATCTAATCTGACAGCATATCTAACGAAAACTCCAACTTCAAAACTTAAATGCATTAATACTAATAATGTCCTTTCATTAGCAGAGAAATTTACTCCAAAGAACTAAACACGTGAATGCATGACAATACATGCCAAACAACAGCTTCTATACCATTAACACAACCAACCATCCCAAACAAAGACTTCCAAGGGTCCACGCTGAGGCACAAAGCACATTCAGCATTAACATCTATATCTATATACTAATTAGTGAAATTCCGAAGATATGTGGCACACTCTCGACAGAAGTGGAAGTCTCCAAACCAATGTGCCCTATTCTAAAGGTTTCACGAACTCCCCGACTACTTCCATACCTCAAATACGGGGTATACAATTACATCGTACACACGACATTTCTAAATCCTATGATAAAGGTTGTGAAATCAAAATTTAGATTAGAAATATTCTATAACATTGAAAGGGCCTAGATATCAAAATATATAAAACTTGAGCACTAACTCCTTACGAATCACACAGCTATCCTCCCTCTATTATTGATTTCTTAAACTATTTGATGCCTGAAGTAATAGATATTTAAAAATATAAAACTATATTTAAGCTTTTAAATATTGTAGATTACACCTATTGAATGAGACTTCGATTTTAAAACAAGTCATAAAATATTAAATTGGTGCATGAAATGCACCAATACAACCAGTGGAAGAAATAACTTTTCTCTAAGGTAACCATATCTCCCTATTTCTCTCTCCCTCGATTATAGGGAGATATGGTTGAATCTCGCACGAGCCCCATCCCCTGCGTCCCCCCGCCCCGCCTCTTTTTTAATACTGCTATCATATCACTTCATGATCATGTCTCTCATATATCACATCAAAGAAGTAGATTACGAGATACCGCAAATCGCAGAGATGGATTACACAGCACTTACTTCCTCTCTCTCATCTCATCTCTATCTATCACCACCTCTCTCCCCCTCACTCTCTCTCATTTCCTCACTGTACTTAAATATAATGTCCTTAGCTTCCAACAGGTGTTCGAGAGCTACAATGGGAGCAATGAAGAGAGGATGAGTGCTTGAGAAGTGTATAATGAAACGGATGGCAAATGATGGCTTTGTCTGCAGCCACCACTGAAATTTCGTAAGAGGTCCCCTCAAAGGTTGTCCTCCTAATGAGTCGTCTTAAATACAGGCCACCACTGTATGTCACTATACCGTCCACAAAAATAATGTTTGGGACTCATTAGGCATGGTTGCCCTTATTTTCGTTTTTTTATTTACTAATTCTATATAATTCGATATACCAACGAAAGGACTTTCCGCTTGTGTCATGGTTGGTTTGCTTGGACACGCCCTAGCTATGTGATGGACGACAACTTCTTTTATATATAAAAAAAATTAAAAATACAGAAAAAAAAAAACACCCACACACATGGAAGCCGAAATAAGAAGTTGCTTCCAAGTTTGTGTTTGTTGCTGCCAAACAAACACCTTGCCTAGAAGCCAGAGCTCTATCTTCCTCAAGTGAAGTGCTTCATGGATGTGGAGCACAAGGCTTAAGAAGAGCAGTTTGACCCCCTCCGAACATTAAAGTCTTTCGATACATTATGATCGCCCTTCCGACCCTTTTGCTCTCCTTTCGCTGCAGTTGATGGAGAAGCATTGAGCAAGGACTGAGAATCGCATCATATTTATTTTCGTATATAAGGATTGCAAACAATCCATCATTCCACTCCTACACTAAATCATGTCAAAATACTATTTTAAAGAAAAAAAGGGCAACAATGCCAAAAAAGGCCTTACAGTCAAAAGGAAGACTACTTCACAGCTATAAAGACCTAAACTATCTTTATAGGTAAGTTAACCTTCTATTATTAGGGGAATATATTTTCTACCAACTATAAGGGATCCTTTGCTAATGTAAGGTGTTATTTTACAAACAAAAGTCAAAGCATTTCTTACATACCTATCTATATTCTTAATTTTCTATTTTTCATTTTCTACACTAAATAATTTGAAAAATAAAGGCCTAAAGTTTGAAACTGAGGGGAAGAGCTTGTGTAACGAGTTTTATGCCAAAAATAGTATTGAATCCATTGCTTAGACGTGTTATGGGGAGGAAAAAGTAATTCTTGTTCTATATATACATACATACATACATACAAGCATACATATATGTATATATACATATATACACGTATACATACATATATATAGAGTATGTCTCCTATGCTTTCGAAAGTACAGAGGTCTTCATGCATGTAAGTTGTTTCGATGATAGGACATCTGATTCGACGATCGGCTCCGTTAGGCATGATCTACACTATAAGAACTATTTAGAAATCAAATTTCATATTTTTTCGATATCATTTACTAAGTGATCAAAGGGTCTCAAAAATGACTATTTTAATGACCGATGTGGCACATCTGTAAGTTCAACGGTGTAGAATAATTCAAATTACATGAAACTTTAATAGAAAATTCTACTTAACATCAAGAGCAAGATCAATACTTCCGATTCGAAATTTGAGTCTTTTATCAGTGTCTTTTGTGAGATATTTATTTTCAGCCGTTCATTTTGAGACTACTCGTTCACTAGGCAAACAAAGTAAAAAATTATGAAATTTGATTTCTAAATAGTTCTAATAGCGTAAATCATGTCTAACAGAAACGATCGTTGAATTGAATGTCCCATCATCGAAAACAACTTACAAGCACGGAGGTCTCTGTGCTTTCGAGAGCGTAGAAGCGCGCGCGCACACACACACACACACACACACACACACACACATATATATATATATATATATATATATATAGAGAGAAAGAGAGAGAGAGAGAGTTCAGCTAGTATACTATTGATAGTAAATGAACAGTGTTTACTACCAACTTTTTACCCCTTGGATCCACAATAGTACCACCACCAAATAATAAACCCTATGCATCCGAGGGATTAAAAGTAAATAGCAAACACTATTCCTTTGCTAAATCAACAATCTTCTAGTTTATCCATTGTGGATCCATTATAGTACCACCACCAAGTAGTAAACACTATGCATCCAAGGGATTGAAAGTACATAGCAAACATTATTCCTCTACTATCAATAGTATTCTCTCCCTCTCTCTCTCTCTCTCTCTCTCTCTCTCTCTCTTATATATATGTAAATGCTTGTCTCATGGAATTACGACCTTTTCAATACTTCTTAACAAACATGTCAATTTTTTACTTATCTGTTAGTGCTACTACGATTTTGATCCTACAATTTCCACTAATTATAGTAACGGTAATCTACTTCCGCAAGTATAGCACAACACAGGCCTTTCACTAGTTTTTGATTAAAACATATAAAAATCATTCCTATAAGTATTATACTTCCCACCTATATACTATTGCTCAACAATTATACGCATGCATGTACATTGCTAGCACCGAAATCAATCAAGAAAAAGAAAAGGACGCAAGCAAGTCTAACTCATTAGTTAAGGTAGTGATTAATCGCAAGTATTTATTGATAAAGTACTACATATATACCTGGAAAAGAAGGGACCGTTGTTTGCTCTCCGGATCAAATTGCTTTGTTACCCTGTACCCAGGTCGGCCAATCTTAACTGCACTCATAGGAACAAATAGTCTCAAACAAGGATTTAAGTGCCGTGGCACAGAATCGTGCCGGAAACTTGCTGGCACGATACGGCACGGTGCGTGCCGAGCCGTGCCGAGCCGTGCTGGTCCAAAAAATTCTTGTGTGCCGACACATAATAGCATGAAATATTTATTTTCTTTAGCAACAAAATATTCTAACTATTTATTATATTTTTTTATCACATCTTTTGAACTTTATTGAGGAAATTACTTACTAATTTTAAAAATAGAGGTTTTTGAGCCGTGCCATCGACACAGGGCCTGTATCGTGCCGGTATCTTGATGACACGGTATGGCACGGTGGATACGGCTCGTGCCGACGGGCACTTAAAACCTTAATCTCAAACCACAATTAAGAAAAGGTTCAAAATGCAATAAATAAATTCCATAGGAAAAATAAAAAATAAAACTTCTGAATAAATGCAATCAAAAAACCTCGTGGTGCACACTAGGTTCTGCACTGTAAATCCATGCACCACTAGCAAGCGCCAACAATACAATGCACTAAAAGGATATAAAGAAATTTTCATTTTTACTACAGGCTGCGTCAGTTGGGCCACCTCGAAAAAAACCAAGGCACATGTAGTATTGTTTCAACAAAGGGAAAAGCCTTAATAAGCACCAATAGGAAATTAACAACAATTTTCCTGTCAAAGCTATGGTAAAACAACCAATTTCTGCCAAACTCAGGAGCTGACATTTGGCATCAAATTGAAAAGATTATACTTGGGATGTCAACGACTGGGCAGGGTGGTTTCAGAGCATTTTTTGCAATCTTGAAACCAAATTTGAACTAAACCCTAAACCTGAACAGTTGTAAAATTTTGAATATGAAACCGAACCCGCCAGAAAACCAAAAACCCATACCCAAAATTGAAAAACGAAACCCAACTATTTTTTCAATTAGATTATTAAACATACTAATAGCTATATTAAATATCTAAAAAAATTTCTATTTTATTATAAAATAGTTTTTATACATTTTGGGTTCATGTTTGGGTTTGGGTCGGGTATAGAAAAAAACCATAACCAAAATCAAATTCGTTAGGTTTAAAATCTTTATCCTCATAACCAAAACTATCCTTACTTAGCTTTGATTGAAACTGTCTCAATCATGTTCGGGCATGGATAAAATGTCAAGTATCCATAACGATTGACAACCCTAGAGTGATTAATCAAATAAGTGTAACTCGACATCGACTTATCACGAGCCTGTGATTGGCAGTGTAAGAAGATTGAAAACCTGACCCTAACCAAGAGTTTTCATTTGAATTGACTTAGGATCGGTGTTTGAAAAGGCGCGAGACGCAAAGGCCTTCTGGAGCCTAGGGCGTGAGGTGCACCGCAAGAAGGTGAGGAGCACATCTAATAAAAATTAAACACTCTTAACAAGCATAGTTTAAACGGATGTTTTACGTTATAAAATACCAAAATAGCCATACAAAAACAAAATAATCATAAAAACGTAAAGAAATCACATGTATAAATGTTCTCAAATTAAAAAGAAAAAAATTATATTTTAACTTTCAAGAGTGTTTGCTATTGTTTCTTGCTTCTTGCCACTGCTACTTGTCGCCATTGGGGGGTGGAAGGGAGAACGACCAAGACAATAGGGGAAGAAAGCATTCAAATTACAAATTTTTTTCAATTCCTAAATATTTTAGAATAAATTGTAAAAACCCAAACCCCAGACTCATTAAACATAAATATCACAAGACATGTCTAAGGAATGCACCTCACTCCCTGAGGCATTGAGGCCCGCGCTTTGCGCCTAGGCGCTGCGGCTTGTGCCTTCTCAAACACTGCTTAGGATCAAATCTTGTTAAATCTAATTGCAATTGAGCCTCTACTCTCTCATAAGTTCTAGACAACTTTCATTTAAAATTTGTATGTACCGTAAAAAGTCCAATATAAAAAAAATACACCCATAAGTAATTCTATCAAGATTTGATATGATTATAGCAAGAATGAGCGAGCCTGATTAAATTCAAATCAAATATATTTCATTTAATATGACAGTATATAAATCTAAAAAGACCATTTACAAATTGGTATTCTATAGGAATTTAGTAGTACATCTAGAGTATATATGATTACAGCTGGTCCACATATTTCCTACTGTAGGAACTTTAAGGAATCCTAGTATACTTACAAAGTGTTTTTATTATGTATAAAGATGATGGCTGTTAGTTTGCAAAGGGCAGTAGTAAAGTATGATCAGGGGGGGAAAAAACCAATTCTTCAAGCCTCTTAGCTGTTGCCTTATTCTTTACGTCCACTTCTTCATTACCTTTTTCCATCCTAGATTTTTATTCTCGTTCTTGCATTACTATCATCCAATTTCTTCTCTAATATCATCAATATCAATCCCCATGACCCATTTTCATCACAGTTACGCTTCTTGCATTAATCCCATAATTTTGTTATACAGCACAGCTTTGATCTCTGTCAGAAGATATAGTAACATAACAAAACAAACAAATGACGCTGACACACAATGAAAGAAAGAATAACTATTACTGAAAAGCAATCAAATCCGACACAAGATATCCATACAAAATTAGCGACAACTAGGCGAAAAGCGTGCCCTTCTGATAACAGAATACAGACACAAAAATAAAATTTAAGAAAAAAAAGAAGAAAGAAAGAAGACCAACTGGAGCACAGAAAAACCCGCATTCTTTACTGCCGAAAGGGCAACGGAAATATAAAGGCCTCCGGACAGCACTTGTCTTTCATTAATTAATTCTATAAGCTGGTAGCATTTGGTAGGCGAGTATGATAAAATGGCTAGAAAGGCATACCATATTCAGAGTTCAAGTCATTTTATTATGAGAATAAAATAAATCATCGCATAGTTAAAGTACACTATCCTATCAAATCATAGCTAGGAAAAAAAAAAGAAAAGAAAAAGAAAAAGAAAAAAACCTACAAGGAACTAAAATCAAAGTCCTCCTAGATTACAATCGCACGAGCAACCTTAAAAAGAAATAGGGACGGCGAGGTATGCATACCGGACTTGCGAAGGGCAACCTTGCGCTTGTGGGGCTGGGGCAGGGCGGGGGCGTCCTTGGCCTCGCGGGCGGCTCGCTTGGCGAGGTTGGTCTGGTGCCGCTTCCCCTGCGTGTGCGCCAAGTAGTTCCCCTCATTGTTGTGGAGCGTCAGGCACAGCTTGCACTCGTAGCTAGCACCAACACGCACAGACACGCCCAAGCCAAATGAACACGAAGATTCTGGCAGAGTAAGCGTTTCTAGGGTTAGGGTTTTAGCGGTACCTTCCGAGGTGGTTTCGCATGAAGTAGGGGTCCTTGGCGAGGTCGATGGTCTCGAGGGCGAGGCGGCGGAGGCGCTCCCGCCGGTCGATCGCCTCGTTCTGCGCCGACGCGGCGCCGCCGCTCCCCGGCTTCGAACCCCACTCCCGATCCATTTCGCCTTTTTTGTCCTTTCCTGCCGCCTCAGCTGCCGCCTGAAGATAACTATGCGGCAGAAATGTATGTATATAGTTCATTAATAAGGGTCAAAAACGAGCTGGATATCACCCGATCGGCCCCCACCCGACCCGAATCCGAAAATAACGAAAGATACCTTTGAGGACGTGTCTGGTTCGTCAGTTTATTAAAAAAAAAAAAAATTCATCAGCATTTGTTATCAGAATAAATTGAATGAAGAAACGTTGTATCCTACTTGAGTGTTTGTTTTTCGCCCACATAGTTATCCAAAAAAATTACAGCTAAATAAATNAATTTATCAGAATAAATTGAATGAAGAAACGTTGTATCCTACTTGAGTGTTTGTTTTTCGCCCACATAGTTATCCAAAAAAATTACAGCTAAATAAATTTTCCACACCGAAAAATAATTTTCGGTACATTTATGGTCGACCAAAGTTTGGTTTTTAGTATACTCCAATAGATATATCTTATAATTTTTATATAAGATAATCTATAAGATAATCTATATTTAAATAAATTTTAAAATATAAGATAATCTATATTTAAATATAAAAATTACACATCCTTGTTCGTATTTAGTATACTGTAATGGGACTCTCCCGATCACCCATTTTTTCAATCCACTGTAAGAAGCCGGATTGAATATCAAAATTTGGACCAAACACTTCTTCCAAAAACATCTCAATTATATTTTATCTTTTTCATTTGAAATTAAATTCAACATTTCAACTTCAATTTTTAATTAAATTAAAAATTAAATTTTAAATTTTAGATTTTGGTTTGANAAATTCAGAATTTAAAATTTATAAGTTTTAAATTTTAAATTAAAAATTAAAAAATTTAAAGTTCAAATACACAATTTAATTTTACCGGATAAACGTATTTTTTAAGGGTTCAAAACTCGAAAACGGTTTGACCCGGCGGTAAAAACTAAAACGTCTAAACACGGCTTAAAAGATGGTAGAATGCTTTCACGAGGAGCAGATGGAGGCAGAGTGAACATAAGCGAATCTATGCATATGGAGTTATATGCCGCAGACCCATCCGTAATTTATGCGGGATGCACACCATTACGTTGGAGGTACAGTAATCTTACGTTTGGTTTAGCCGGAGCGATAAGCAATCGGGTCCACAAACCACAAACCAAAAAGTTTTAATTTATAAAACTTCGATTTAAATTTTTTTATGCGTCGGCTGTTGCCTTTTTAACCACGTTGCGTTTCTCTTTACCACGTTGTTGAGAAGATTGTCATGTTGAACATCGAGCATGATCACGTTGGAGGCACAGTGCGGGGCGCTGGGCGGTTAAACCAGCCTAGGCCCGTGCAGCTAGTCTGCGGCTTGCTTGTCGTGGAAGGGATAGGCGGGTTCCGATCTTGTTGTTCTAGTACATGTTATTAACGTGTCCTTTTAAGTAAGTTGTATGTATTAGTTATGCTTCGTGGTGTTCACGATATGTTGATTCTCGTTCTTAGTGTTCATAGTATGTTCACTTTATTTCTCTCTATGTAGATTGATAATGTAGTGTAAATTGGAAATGTATAACTAAATGTAAAAGTAGAAGGTTTTACTTATGTATAAGAAAAGTATTATGTTTTACCGAGAGGTTTATGTATTATAGAGATGCATGTGCTCCCATGAGATTACGTATTCCTTCGATGATCGATGATCCCGCGATACGGGAATGGTGCCAGGAGACGGCCATGCGAAAACGATCCGGGACGTTGTTTTACCCCACTCTTGATATATTTATATCAAAGGTCACCCAAACCGGCGGCTGAGGCAGCTAGAAGAGTGATCCAGGTTCGTCCGTGTTCGTCTATCTATCTATACTTTAACTTCACGTTGTATCATTTCATTAGACGTTGTTAGATGATACGGAAGTTATTAGTTCCTATGATTTTTATATTTAAGTTTTTTGAATTTAAATTATAAATTTAATTTTATGTGTTATGGATTTTAAAGTTGCATTTCATAACAATAGGACTAAAATCTTGAAGAGTTCAAGGCACAAAGATTAAGATTAAAGTCTCGAAGACTCAAAGCACTAATTCACAATACTCGATAAGTTTTAAGTATATTTGTGGTGATTTGTTGCATGCTTATAATTAAATAGAACTTCGATATATAAATATTGATTTGATTAATTTGGATTAGATATAAATTTTGAAACTTTAAATATTAAAATCTGAATTTTAGAATTGGAGCTTCGGAACCAAGATCATGAACTCCTGAACTGGACCTCAGCTTCGCAACTATTGAGTCAGTTCTGCTGAAGTATATGTATTGGTTTGCGATTTTAAGCTTCAGCTCCAGAAACGACATGCCAGCTCTAGAGCCAAACATCTCTCCAAAACTTTCAACTTCAGAGCCACGCTGTTTTGCTCTGAAACTCGAGTCTATTTTTTTGTTAATTACGATGTTGATCTCCAAAACTCAACTTCAAGCTTTGAAGCGAACTTTCCAAAAAATAAATTAGAGTTCTAATTCAGCTGCAAATTATTCCAAAGCTGTAAATATATTAACAAGGATTCTCAAATGGGGTAATCTACATAGAATACACCTAAGAGAGCCCCTAAAGGTTTTAAATTGACTTTTAACTCTTTTCTTTTATACCGGTTGTCCCAAAACAACTGTAGATGCCATAATTTCTATGTCTACATAAAAGAATTATTTCTACTATTGCTTAGAGACTTCTTCTATGATATTTTCATGATCCTCTAAATAATGACTCACTACCAATACTTTAACTCTTCCTCCGGATGGAGTGTGCTCATAGATTCGATTGGGCTTTACGGATTCAACATATATAAGGCTTCATGAATTTGAAGTGGGAGCGCTTCATGGATTTGAACGTGATGTTCATATATTCGAACATGAAGGTGAACTAGTCAGCAAAATTGCGGAATTCTAAGAAGAATTAGAGGGTTTGAGTCTGTTGAGTTGGTAATCATTTTATAATCTTTTTTCTTTTCTTATGAATTGTTATCACATGATCTATCTTTCGACTATTAGATCTTAGCCCTTTGATTAGTTCCTCCCGTCAGATCATACTATTCAACCAACCACCCACTCAACCCTAGGGGGCCACTATCATCCTAACCGGGGACCACTATCATCCTACCTGCACATCCATTCATCCAACGGCCGAAAACTTATAAATACAAAGGGGTCTATACTAGCCCTCTATATATATATATACATAGTTGTGCTAGAATACTATTGATAACAAAAGGCCTTTTTTGCTATCAAATTTTTAACCCTTGGATAAGAAACTATAGGGTTAGGATGAAATTAGTCCCTTAGGGTTGAGTGGTGTAATATCCCGAACTTCTCCAATTCTGAAGTTTCAGTGGGAATTAGCTTGAGAAGCTAATTATGTATGTTCCAACAAGGTTTGGAGAGCATTCGAGTATTTTCGATGCAAACTAGACTCGAAAACGGACTTAAGAGGCTGAAATTTGCCTGAGTTGCAGAATTTGTACTGAGCACTGGTACTGGATTCTGAGTACCGGTACGCAATACAAAACAAAGAAAACATGCTCTCGGGTTTTGAGGTACTTGAACTGGGTACCGGTACTGGACCACCCGACTACCGGTACGCGAACCCGAGTACCGATACTCAGCCTCCCAGAATGCTGATTTTGAGGGGCAAAAGTGTAATTTCACTAAGGACTTATATAAAGGGGTGCCCACCCCTTTCCCTCAGCAGAGAACACACACACACTTAGAGAGAGAGAGAGAGAGAGGAGCTCATCTCCTTCACACTCTTCTTCCTCCTCTTCGACTTGGCGATTTTGGTGGAGATCGGACTCAGGAAGCTTGGAGGAGTGGTGGATCGAGCTCTCGGGCGCTTGGTAGCGCGGGACGCTTCCGACTCGAGATTCATTTTTAGGGTTTGAGTTAGGGTTTTGGGTTTAAACCTTCTAAATGGATTTCTAGCAAACCCTATGCTAATCTAAGCTACAAATTGTAAAGATTAGCAAGTGGATTTGAATTTCTCTCCTAGTTTTGGAAAAATCCTAGGTTGAAAGAGGAATTTCTTGGTGAAGGGTTCTAAAAGTGTTTTAACACTTTGGAGCCCTAATTGAGGGTTAGGAAATCATGTGAGAGCACTTGATTTCAAAAGCAAAGATCATTTAGTGATTCAAAAATAGTAACGAAGGATCTCTTATATAGGGCAAGGAAAGCTTGGGAGTAACCTTGGAGATCCTAGTGGTTGGCTTAATTGCAAGTGTCTATAAGCAATTAGGAGGCTTGAAAGGTGGGTTGCGCTTCACCGAAGTGACTAGGTCGCTTTCATACCAAAGTGAAGTATAGTTTCATTATTGATACATGCATATAATGATAGATTAATTAGTTAAATAAGTAGATATAGATGGTATGCTATTTAGGGTAAATTATCTATCATTGCATAAAAATATAGGCGTGTGGAACATATAGGATATATATGTATGCCTAGATGTGGTTAGTGAATATAGGTCGATGAACTCTAGAAAAATTAGAAAACTCGACAAGTGTAAAATAAGGACGAGGTGTCATGAATCCTAGGTATGGACAACTAGGATAACGAGTGGCATGTCTGGACATTGAACCTAGTGTTATTGAACATAGGTTAGACATTGAATCTAGTATTATTGAACATAGATTGGATATTGAACCTAGTGTTATTGAACATAGGTTGGACAGTGAACCTAGTGTTTGTGAGGGCTGAAATTTTCTGTGTAATAAAATACTCCGTTAATGATGTTTTTATGCGTATTTTAATTCTAAAACCGCACGTCAAATTTAAGCAAAAGATGAATTAAAAACGTCAAATTTAAGCAAAAGATGAATTAAAATAAAGCCATTACGCGATTTTTAATTTTCACTTAAATGAATAGTAACTGGCGTTTCGTTTTGGAGAGTAAGCGTATTGGTGGCTTCGGGGTCGAATCGGGCATCATTTCGAGCGATCCAATCGGTCGTTTTCGATGGTCCGGTAATGCCGAGAGTCTTGGTGAAGTCGAAATTCGGTTTTGGCGAGCCGAGTATGGGGAATCGGGAGATTTTGATAAATCGACGAAATGCAACCTCGAAATTTGGAGGGAAACATCTAATATTTTATGTATGGACCTGAATGGGATTGATTGTGGAGGGACTTCTATGCAAGTTGCACCTCATGTGTGGACTTGTTATGAAATCTTGCGGTCGGGGGGGAGGGGGGGAAGTTATGCGCAATTTCGCATGAAATTGCATGCACGATCAATGCTAGATTAGGGTTTTAATCATCCAAAACCCTAACCCTAGCCGCTCTAACCTTTCCCCTGCCGCATCCCTCTCCCCACAGCAGCCGCAGCCCTCCTTGGTCGGTAGCCGACTACCTCACACGCCGAAGCACCGGTGAGACAGAGAGACCGCACTTTCCCTCCCTCTCGTGCGATCCTTGGTCCGAGCCATCCTCTTCCTTCTCCTCTCTCTCGGTTCAAGACTTGAAGGCGTGGAGGACTCCCTTCGGCCATCTTGCCTCCACCCCGTCGCAGCTATCAGCCTCTCTCGGCCGTCTGTGCTTACATACGCAAGACTCGGGCTTATCTTGCTCGAGTTGGGCTGCTGCGTTTCGCACGCGACCTTGGCTGAGTTTGGACGCCGTCAACGCCTCCCATGTGACTTCCCCAACCTATCGCAACATCCCCGGAAGTTCCATCACGTTTGTGGACAGTCGGAGAACCGTTGATGCAAAGTGCAGCCCGGCAGTCCCGTTTTACCCTTCGCCTTGAGCCGATCTGTGTTCTCTGGCAGGTCGGGACCTCGTGGAGCATGGCTAAGGTAAGAACCCCCCCTCCGCTGGTCATTCTCATCACAGGGCTCACCTAGATTCCTTGCTTTTCTTGGCTAGTTCGCAGATTGCGACGATTCGTCGCGCGCAGGCTGTGGTAAGGCATTATTCGCGGATTCGCTGAGCAACAAGCGCGACTTCCATTTGGGACTGGTGTGGGCTGAGTCCAGCACCTTCGAATCATGTGGATCTCATCTTTGCTGAGTTTTCGAAGTCTCCAAAGCAGCGGTAAGGCCCTAACTTCATAGTTGTCGAAAAACTATCGCACGTTTGAGATCGGATTGCGTCTAGTCGTGCGTTTGGGCTCGGATTGCGTTGCAGCGGTGTTTTCGCATCGTTGCTGCTGCAGGCAGCAAGCATACTAAAGAATTTGCATCATCGTTCATTGCCCGATGCCCGTGAACCTCGTGGTTCGATTACCGGGACATTTGACGCTCATATCACCATTGTTTGTGCCGTCGGAGCCTCGTTTTTGGCTCCGGGTGTGGGATTCGTGTTCCTGCTGGTCGCAGCGAGCGTAACACTTCGTGTGCTATCACTAACGAGCCCTCGAGGCTTAGGAATCGATGCTTTGCGATTCGGGGGCTTCCGGAGCTAAAACGGCAACAATCAGGACCCCGGTCGCGACATAAGCCGCATAGAATCAATCGCTCTTGCACCAAATGATGTGCCGCTGTTCTAGCAACCAGAGACGAGTGTTTTAGGATAGCAAATAAGGTAGGATTAAATCCGGAACGTTTCAGCATGTTTCGGGGCTCAACGGGGCTCAATAACGCGAATTTCGAGCGGTTTTGGGTGTGACCTCACGTAGTATTTGTTGCTGCTGTTCGCAGCAGGGTTGTGGCTGAGTTGCTGAGCACTGGAGTGAGGTTAGACACTCTGGATCACAGCATGAAGGTGATGGTGGACTCCAGGACCAAATACGGCATCCCGGAAGTCGACCGGTAAGCTTCCGGACCCCGACTTTCCCTATTTTTTGCGCACTTATTGTGCGGCTGTCCCAGGGGCATTAAAGCGATGCTTTGGGACAGCAAGGAGGGTAGGATAGATGTGGGGTATACATCGGATCGCCCCGTGGGTTGGTGCGACATTCCGTCGAATCGGCGTGGCATTCGGATGATTCTTCGGTGACCGTCGGTTGGAAACAGGGAAAGTCCGTTTGGCCAATGGTTAGAATCACATCGAGTCTAAGGCGTTAAGTACTTTACATGTTTAAGCTAAGTACGGCTTTGTTTGGGACTTTGCATAGGTCCGAGAGCAATAGCGGAGGACAATTGCAGGTGGTCGACAACCCGGGAACTTCACACGGTAGAAGTGGGTGCTTCGAGCTTGTAGTCGATGAGATAGTTTCACTTTCCCTTGTCCTTCTATATCAGCATTGTAGTCTCTACATATCGGTTACTTTTGTTTATCGTTCATTCATCTATACCTTGTTGATTGCATGATAATAGTTGTTGATAGATATGTAGAGCAGGCTCGCATATATTATATATCTGTGGACCTTGGGTCCAGGTAACACATTGACTCCTTTGTCGTGTGTTTCGATCTAGTTGATCGTGGTTTGATGTTGTACACCCTTGTATCTGGCTTCGGCCAAGGCACTGGCTTCTTACCGTTTTTCGCATTGAGCATATCAGCGTGATTCAATCACAACACTTGGGTGTATCCATTGACACCAGGTTGGTTTGGCCACCGACCGGAGGTGTGCTTATCCGGATGGGTCGTTCAGTAGACGGATGAATCAGGTCAGTGCAAGTAATGTGACAGGCAACGCTTGAGGTCTGCGAACCAATATGGTAGGCACCAGATTGGGTTTGATTTTGGATTATATGTACCTTAAGGCATCTGTTCAGTTGAGTTTTTGTTACAGTAGTAGTTTGGTTCTTTCTCATTTACTATTCTGCTTCTATTACTACTGTAGTTGCTCTTATATCATACCATATCTGTTGTTCTATCTCTTTTGTTTTTCAGTGAATACGATTTGCCTTCGTGGCTCTATCGTACCCACTTGGAAACTTTGATTGTGGTTTCTCACCCCCCCATTTCCCCAGGTGGCTCGGGCAAGCAGTTGGTTTTCGGCGCGACGGGAGGACGTTCTAGCTAGACTGCAGTAGCGACCATCACCCGGGTTACTTTTATTTTCGCTTCTAGTAATTTAAATAATTAAATGGTTCAGTTAGATGATCTCTATGAATATTTGAGTATTTCTGAACTGGTTTGAGTTGATGTTTTCCTATGATACTTGCAGTTGGAGATTTATGAATAATTAGTTATTGGATTTATGTATTTACGCATTGTGGTTTTCTACCCCTCGAGGTAGTCGATTTTCAAAATGGAGTTTTCGAGTGGCAAACAATTTAAAAAAAAAAAAAAGATTTTCGAATAATTTTATAGATGATTATATAGAGTTTAAAAATAAAGCTTCCGGGTGGGGAGCACTTTTAAATAGGATGACTGTTGTATTGTGTATCATATCATCCAGCGCCTAAGCAGTGTTTAGAGGCATGCATCATCCCTAAGGATCGCTAGCTGTATGAAAATGCATCGCATAGATTGTTTGTGGATTGGTGAATGTAGATTGTGGTTGTGATCCTATTGTTGTTGTTGGTACGCCGTGTAAATATAAAGGAGACTCTGTCCGAGTAGACGGAGGAACTTTATATTTGTGATGGGTCTGTACGTCACGTGGGCCAGGTTGAATTTAAAAAAAAAAAAGCACGTTTTCCGCAACTCTGATTTCAAAGATCGTATTCATTATTAAATGGCTTTTAAAACACCATCAATAGAGAGTGTTATTGAATATAGGTTGGACATTGGATGTAGCGTTATTGAACCTAGATTATGAGGTATAGTGGTAGGATGACCACATGGACGTGAGAACATAAACCTAGAGAGGTTGACTTGGAAATGGACGGATGTGCACATCTAGTGATCTTGGTGACCTCAGAATCAGAGCTTGGGCGTGTGCGATGATTTCGCTGCCGTGCTTGATGCCAAGGGGGCGTGTGCGACGATTTCGCCGCCCGAAGACTTGAGCCATTGTTCGGCATGTGCAACGATTTCGCCACGAGATGGCTAAGTCAAGTAAAGGATTACGCTGCCCGTTGACTGGAGCCATTGTTCGGCGTGTGCGACGATTTCGCCGCCAAGTGGCTGAGTCAAGTAAAGCGGTAAAGTTGTGGATGATTAACTCAAAACCGAGTCGGGTGGTATTACTTGGCTAAGATGAGAGAACCTCAAAAGTGGATTGTAAATAATATGAATAGTTAAATAAAAATGGTAGATCTACTTGTATTGCATTCATGTTGCATAATTGCATGTTGAGAGGCATAAGCATGATAGTTGTTAGTTGCATGAAATTATATGCTTGTACATATATCTGTTGGACTAACTTGTTTATTTTGCCTCCTTTGGACTAGGTGAGTTGAGCTCTTTCCTTGGGTGGCCGTACCCATTGGGAACTATGCATATAGTCCACACCCCACGTTTTTCAGGTCCACACGCGAGCGGCGCGGCGGCGCGAGGAAAGGGCGTAGCTCGATAGATAGCGCCCTACCACTGAGACCAGAGATAGAAGTACCCAGAGTCAACCTAGCTTAGGTGTAAGAAAGTGAATTCTCAAAATCCGAGAGTTGAACTTCGATTTGAATCGACCAATTGTCGATTCGGTGTGCTTCGGAAAGTCCGAAGACATTGAAAATGCATAAAGTGCATTAGGGAGGACTTCGGAGAGCAAGAAGATGGAATTCTACACTTTGCAGAGTTTTTAGGCTCTCGGGGTCCGGTCCTTCAGCTGAGAGACCGGTCCCCGTAAGCTGGGAGGAAGAGCAGAAAATTTCTCTTGTGCAAAGTTGCTCGTGGGGTCCGGTCTCTCAGCTAGGGACCGGTCCCCGTACGCGTGAGAAGGGAGCAGAAAAAAATACTCTGCGTACAAATTACTCTCGAGGTCCGGTCCTCCCTTAGAGGGACCGGCCCCCGTAGCCCGAAATGCCCAAAATAGGCTGTCATATAATGGCAAAGTTGAGGGGGTTTTCAGCAATTATGCATGTGTGGGGTTAAGTGGAGGGTGTTTCTTTCTCTCTTCCTTCACTTCTCCTCAATCTAACCCTAATAGCTTCCCTCTCTCTCTCTAGAACTCTCTTTCTCTCTCTCTACAAGGTGGGAAATGAGGAGTATTGGTGGGAGATTGAAGCAAGGAGAAGGATAGGCATCTTCTTCTTCTTCTCCTTCAAGCTTGGAGGAACCTTGTGAGGTAAGCTCTAACCTCTTTGATGGTGGATTTCTAGGGTAGGGATTTTATGCTCTAGAATTCGTTTTGGGTTAACCCTAGGAGTCTAGTAAGAGGATTCTAGCATGAATCTAGGGTTTTGTTGGTGTGTTAATGCACTAGTTGCAACCTAGGGCTCTGATGGGGGTTTGGGGAGATAATGGGTTTTGATCTAAATTAGTTATATGTAAACTTAATTATTAGGTGTGTGAACGCGTTGGCGGTGGCGGTTCGGCGATTCGTCGAGCCAATGCGGAGATATCGCCAAGCGGAGGGCGTTTCGGCTTCGTTTCCGCCCGAAAGGTCGAGGTGGCGACTCCGGATCACGAAATCAAATCCCCAACCTCGCTACGTCACTTAGAGGTAGGTGGCGTCATCCCGAAGCAGTTGAACTTCTCCCTATGTCTAAGTTTCGTTGTTGACTAAATGTGCATATCGAGATCTTGCATTATAGGATGCTTAGATGGTCGTTACATATTCTTGCATGCTAGTATTAGTGTAGCGTTGTTTGTTTGGCACTTGAACCTAGTATGCATGAGATTGAGGCATAGTGACTTGAAACCCTATAATGAGATGATAAATGGTGGATTTGACCCTAGGGGAATGACAACCTAGTGATGTGTAGATTAGTGTATTGGAAACACTTGAACGAGAACGAGTGGCATCTAGTTAATGTTGAATACAAGAACGTGTGGCATAAGAACTTAGTGTAGCCGAAACACTACCATGTTGAGTATAGGGATACTCGGATTCCATGATGATGTTACCCTAATTGGTAGGGTATCCTCGATTGACGAGGATTGGATCGTGCTCACATAGCCTGTTATATGCTTGTCGTGGTCGCTCCGAACAAGCCGTGCACTCTGGAGGTTCAGTCACACGAGAGGGCAGTAGCTAGCTGTCCGTCGGTGGTCTCGGGTGAGTCGAGCGGCTTGGGACTCCTCACCTATAGGATTGAGACGTGTGTTGAGGGCGAGCCCACGAGCTAGCCGAGTGATTGGGTGAACTAATGAATAGCATCGTTGTTGAACATAGTAGTGTGATAGCTAGTCTCTTTACTATGTAGTGTATGCATTCATTATACTGGATTAAGGCATGGTAGAATACTTGCACGTTTCCTTACTATATTTTTGTTGCTTCCATATCTACCTATCTATTTATCTATCTATCTATTTGTTTATGCCTGCTTAGACCTAGTGGGGAGATCGGCGGAATCGGCGGTCGAACCCACTGGGAATTATGGACAATAGTTCTCACCCCACTTTGTTGCAGGGCCGAGCTCGAGTGCGCCGGGCGAAAATCGTGGTAAGGGTATCGCACCCTAGTGTAGTAGCTTTCCTTCCTTTTTGCATTAGAGCTACCATATGTACTTGAGAGTAGATGATGTATAGGTTGTGTCACGCCCCGGGACCGGCGGAGGCCCTCCCGGTAGCGTGCCCAGACCCGCCATATGTCTACACATATAAGGCGTCTACAATAAAAGCGGAAGTAAAAGCAAGAGATAGAACAAATATAAGAAGTGAAATAACTAGCAACTAATGATATCAGAGCAAGTAAAGTTCTATCATATAAACCAGAGTAAGGGAGATATACCAAGACGAAGAAAGTAAAACATAAGGTGATACAAAACTAACTCCTCAAAAGAAATACCAAAATCCAAAAGAAAGGTGGTCTCTATACATATACGGGTACAACTTTCAACCTCTCACAAAATAAAACATCCAGAGGTAGACCACCTAAACTCGTCCCTCGCTGAAGGGCTAACTCGAAGCGACGCCCTTCCCACGGTCCCTAGCCTCTCCCGGCGTGGAAGGCTCTGAAAGAAAACATAAAATAGAGGGCGTGAGAACTATAATTTATAGTTCCCAGTGGGCAATTACTGACCTCAGCTCATTGCACCACTAGACCCAAAAGAAAAGCGTAAGTCAAAAGCGATAGCCATAACAAGTAATTGCAACTATGAAAGCATAATGAAATACTAAAATATTACTTGCGACTAAACATGGCATTTATGTAATGCACAATTATCCTGTCATGAAGAGTATGTCTCTACTTAGCCATAAATAATGTCATGGTTTGCTTAAATGAAATTATGAGGATTATCCCTTATCTGTACGTATACAATACATATCACTTTAAAATCTGGGGATACACCATCTCACGTACGTACACTCTGAATCGTAAGACAAATTCTAACCCTTGGTACTAGGAATAATACATTTACTTGGAACGAAGTACATAAATTGGATATACGGTTAACACTGTAATCCTTACAATCTTCGGATCTCTCCCGAACTCTTGAACCTGATAAACTCTAAACCCTATTACAGTATTTCTCCGTAACCCGGGCCCAGTACCATTAGTAATCATAACTACAAAATTACCTTTGTATCTTGTTCTAAACCCGAATTAGACAACACTACGAATTCACAGTATTTCTCCGTGATTCGTTCACTCACAACCCTGCAGTGAATCTCTATACTCCTAACCTACGAACTCTGAACCTGATGCGAACAAACGGTAAACACGAGTAAGCGTGTACGAACACTCCCAGCGAGGGATATTCGGCCGTGAGGCCTCAATCGGATGCGCTGAATACAAGCGAGCACGCCATAACTCTTCGGATGCCCCAGCTCACCCTGTCTGTGTAAGGTTCTCATCCCTACAACCCGATGGTGTCCGTGAATCCGCCGTGTTCGACCTGATGGGAACCATCCAGGGATTAACCTTTACCTTTAGCTGTGCCCTACTCAAACAATATTAGTGATGATTTATCTCTCACCATCAACCTAATGAGCCTGAACGAAGATCGCATCCAAACCTGAAATCTATATGTATGTATGTACATCATACGATCCTCCGTCACAAATTAACGTAAGTATATTTGTTACAACGATG
>NC_033629.1:7279228-7335337 GCF_001540865.1 Ananas comosus | reverse complement strand
ATTCTAAAATTCATATTAAATACATTTAACAAGGAAATGCATGAATTTCTATTTTACGAAACATATTTGCCAAATATGAGCATTTCTCATATCATAGGCTAGGTCAAACCCACCGAACCGTCGTGTGCTCCTTCGATTCGCCGAACGGAGTTGTCCACGAGTCTCAAAGTATCCTAAAAGTGATTAGTGAAGAGATACGAGGGCATTACGATCAATCTACAAGATCAAATATTAACCAACAAGACAAAAGGGCTAAAACTCACCCCAAGAGAAGAAATCTCTTCCAAAGCTCCAAAAGAGAGCTAGAACCCTTCCAATCCAAGCCCAAGGAAGGTTCTAAACCAACTAATCTAGCCTCAAAAGCCCTAAATCAAAAAGCCCCAAAATCAACTCTAAATCTCATTTCTAGGGTTCCATCTACAAAAACTTTCAAAACAAGATCTAGAGGAGGGTAATGAGCAACAAACCTCCTTAGAAGCTCCAATCCTAGCTCCAAGGGTGAAGATCTCCTCCTATGCAAGCTCCAAGTCCAAGCCTTCAAGCATTAACAAGGTGGGAAAAGAAAAAGAGGCAAAGAAATGCTCCAAGTCCACCAAAACCCTCTCATTCTCCTTCTTCTCCTCCTTCTTCTTCTCTTTCTCCCTCTCTCTCTAGCAAGGGTGTGGGGAGAGTGTGAGGAGGGAAATGAGAAGAAGAGAGAGGGGATGGGTCATATAGACCCTCTATTATAACAAAATCCAGCTAGGTCCCTCAAAAATCCAAAATTGCATCAGCCCGAACTGGGCAGTTTTCGCCCAGAGGGACCGGTCTCTCCCCAGCAGGGACCGGTCTCTCGCTGCGAACCCGAAAAACCAACGTTCGGGAACCGGTCTCTCCCTGCGCGGGACCGGTCTCTCACTGCGTAGACGTGCTCGGGGACCGGTCTCGCCCGCCAGGAACCGGTTGCCTCAAGGCTGCCGCAGCATTGCTCACTGGGGGACCGGTCTCTCCTTTCAGGGACCGGTCCCCGAGAGTAAAAACTCTCAGGTCTAGTCCAGAATTCCAGTTTTTGAACTTTTTAGGTCGGAAAACATTCTACAACCCTCCACCAAGTGTGGGAAAGCTCGAAATACATCCAAACACTCGAACCTCGCAATTTGCAAAGGTCCAGTGCGTCACAGGTTGTGAGGCATTTTTGGAGAATTGTAGACCTTTACGTTTATATTTTGGAAGAATTAAAAGCAATCAAATGTATTAAATGTTGAATGTGCTGTAATAGTTAGTATCTCTCTTTTGTTCACTTGTTTATCCTTGTGACACTTGCAATTACTTGTTTAGCACTGGTGGTGCTCTCGCTGTTGTTGTTGATTGTGTATGTATTTCAAGTTATTTTTTCTGGGCACTTGTTGTACACAATCTTGATGCTTAGCCTTGGGCGGATAGGGGATGTGCTGTCCGCTCGGCGTCTGTTCGATGCGCCCGAACCGGACCAAATTGGCAGCGGTCTCGGGGCGTGAAATTAGGGGTGTAGAAAAGAAGAAACAAAGCTTGTAATAATAAATTGATTGTATTTAAAAGTTGAATGTAAACTTAATGTAAATGTCATGAAAAATGTAATATGTAAGTTGCATGCTATGTGAATGTTTGTAATAGCATAGTATTTATATTTTCGATACCTTCCTTATGCAATGCACGCGACACTACAAGAAAAGATATTATTGGTGGCAAAAATAATGTGGCAATAAATTTTGTCGCCACTATATAGTTACTTTTTGTGGCGATAAAAAAAATTGCCACCGATTAGTTAACTAAAAGTGGCAATGCTACTTTCGCCATTAAATGATTATTTTATCGCCACTATTTGGTTATCTACGGTGGCGATAAAAAGAATGGCCATCGCTTAACTAACTTAAAGTGGTGATACTACTTTCGCTACTAAATAATAATTTTATCACCACTAAATCGTTATTTATAATGGCGATAAAAAGTATTGCCATTAATTAATTAACTTAAAGTAGCAATACTACTTTCGCCACTAAATGATTATTTTATTGCCATTATTTGGTTACCTATAGTGGCGATAAAAAAATTTTGCCACCAATTAATTAACTTTAAGTGACGATAAAAAATTTTGCCACCAATTAATTAACTTTAAGTGGCAATACTATTTTCGCCACTAAATGATTATTTTATCGCCATTATTTGCTTACCTATAGTGGCGATAAAAAATTTTGCCACCAATTAATTAACTTTAAGTGGCGATAAAAAAATTTTGCCACCAATTAATTAACTTTAAGTGGCAATACTACTTTCGCCACTAAATGACTAATTTTTTACCACTATTTGGTTAGCTATAATGATGATAAAAAAAATTGACGCATATTATTAATAAAATTATAATAAAAATAAAATATTTAAAACGTTTATATCAAAATAATGTATAGTGAATGTGAAAAAACTGTAGTTGTTAAAAATTGAGGGTGAAAATGTAGAGAGACACCTTCAACTTCATATCATTTTGAAATTGCTCTTTGAATTTTAATTTTATTTTGATTCACACCTTTGAACTTTTTTTAATTATTTTATTCTAGTTAATTTAGTTAAATTTTTAAATTCAAGAGCTTTATTAATTAGTGTTTACCTATTAATTATTTTCATTTATTTTTTTAAAATTAATTAAATTTAACTTAAATTAATTAATTAATTAATTAATTACAAACTATTAATTAAATTAAATTTTAATTTTTAATTTTTAAAAATTAACTTATTAAATTTAAAGTTAAATTAAATTATTTAAAATTAAATTAAAATGACTAAATTTGATTAAAATTTAATCTCCAAATAAAAATTATATGGTGAATAAAATAATCACGCGGGCCAGTCCCCGTTTCTCTCTCTCTAACGTGAATATGAGAGATGGTTCTCTGGACCCTGTTCGCCACGTCACCTAAAAGGTTTTCATTAGGTGGTAGTGAGTAGTGAGATGATGCAACTAATTTTTGTTGGAGGGTCTATAAGTGACACGGTGGAGATGATGCAACTAATGTTTTCTACAATAGAAAATGTACAAATTTTTTTCTCCACGCACACACTGCCACGCTCTCTTTTTTAGAGCTTTCAAAATTTTTAAGTTTATTTTAGAGATTTAAAATATGATTAAAATAAAATTTTAAATTTATTTAATTACAGCCTAACTGCTTTGTTAAAAAAAAAATCCCTCAAAACCTCACACTCTCCCCTTCCCACAAACCTCACACTCTCCTCACACTCACCCGCTCATCCTCGCCGGTGAGCTCCTCGCCGGCGAGCTCATAGGCAACGAGCTCCTCCCCGCTGATCCCTTTTACGACGAGCCGTTTAGCACGGATCTCCTCGCCGTTGATTTGTTTATTACGGCTGCTGCATGTTGGTTATACATGGTTTAGTCAGTTTTGTGCTGCAGTGGTACAACTGAGGCTGTTGATTGTACTTTTAGTATCCTTATTCATGTAATGGATGATTAGTGGTATTTTACTATAGTCAAAATGTAAGTACTTGACATCTTTTAAAGTGGCAGTATCTTGTGGTTATTAATAGTTGCTTGGTAAACTAGGTTAATGCTTTATCTATTCTCTCTTTCTGGCGTTGGTTACTTTTAAACATATGCTAGGTATTTGTAGATTGTATGAAGAAATCCATGTCCAAATGTGAAATTTATACTAAACTAAAACCAAAATGAACGAAGAGCATTTACATTATAGGCTATTAAAAAAGCTCTAGTTAAAAGTTAGATGGTGAACACTAAACCGTGCTTCTACAAGTAAAATCGATTTCATATTATTTGTTCACGGTAGCTTAACATCAAGCAGTTGTCTTGAATATCTATCTTGGAATATGTCTTTTCTTGGTTTTCTCAGCTTGATTACAGTAATATTTAGTTAGTTGGCATTTAGTGATATTGTGGTCCTGTTACAATTATTTTTCTGCTTCTGGGATGGTAGTTTTAGAATTATGGTTCGTCTATTTTGCAGGCATTTAAAGTTGTGTATCTAGAAAATATGCCTGTCAGGTACTTTATTATGCATGCAGACTTGTAGATTGTTTAATTTATATAATTTGCTTTTCTTTTTTTTGTTTGTTGCAGGAAATGAATTGCTGTTGAAATAGGAGCTGAAGCATTTTTTTTAATCGTTTTTTAAGTATTTTCTATTTTCAAAGTTGAGAGAGTCAGGAATCATGTTGAACTGTATATCGAATATTATACTCTATTGCCTTTAAATTGATTTTGCTATTATTTTGTTTTTAAGTTGCTGTGGATCAGAAGTTAATTAGCCTTTTAAATTGTTGTTAAAAGAATAATTTTGTTTACTTTAATATTTTGTTTGTTATTTTGTATATGTTCTGTTTATAAAATATAAGCTGTATATTTTTATATTTAGTTTATTACCTTTTTATTATTGGTGGCTATTTATTGCACAATTGGTGGCAACAAAATGTTGCCTCTTTATTTTCAACTAAGGTGGCGACTGTGATGGTTGCCACTTAAGGTAAATATTTGGTGGCAAAAATGTATTGCCACCTTATCTCCATGAAAGGTGGCGACTAGTAAGGGCCACTAAAAAGTCATATTTGATGGCGACAAAATATCGCCACGCTATCTTTAATAAGGCGGCGACTAATAGTTGCCACTAAAAGTCATATTTGGTGGCGACAAAATATCGCTTCGCTATCTTTAATAAAGTAGCGATAAATAATGGCCACTAAAAATCATATTTGGTGGCGATAAAATGTCACCACGCTATTTTCAAAAATGTGGCGATTTTTCATGCTTTGCCACAATTTCATTTAGCGGCAACACTTTCGGTGGCAGGTTGTGGCGACTTTAAAAATCGCCACCTTTTGAAAAGGTGGCAACTTTTTATATATATGGTGGCGACATTACTCGCCGCCAATATATAATATTCTTGTAGTGACGTCACATATTTGAAAAAAAGAAACAAAAATATTTTTTAAAAATAATCAAGATCGGACATGATTGATATGTAATATATAATTTTTAAATAGATTATTAGTGAATATTTATAATTTAAAAATTTTATTATATTTGTATAAGATAGTAAAAAAATTATTGTCCAATTAATGATATAGATAAATTAAATTTTAAATCTCTAATATGACCATAAAAAATTTTCTTTTATACTATTTATAAAAGAGCCATTTCTTTGGCCAAAAATGATATTTATATTTGAAATTCCTTCAATTGTATAAATTATGCCAAAAATGATTTAAGTCATGCAAATCTTGTCACGCCCGAGCCCCGCCTATTTGGTCAGGTTCAGGCACGCCGACAAACTGCCGAACGGACAGAGTTTTCCCTGTACGTCCTAGGCGTCGCAATCAATTACAATACAAGAGATCCCAAACAGGGACAGTATTCAAGCAGAGATTGCATAAAGAAGGTATCAACAACATAACACATCCTAAGTTATTACACGCATTCACATTCGTACATTTTTACATCTCAAATCCAACTCATTTTTCATGCAAATGCAATCTGAATTATTGCATCATTTATTCATTACAAATTTGATACATTGATCTTTCATCTCTATACCCCTAGGATATGTCGACTCGGGGTACTGCTATCTCTGGTCTCTGTGGTAGGGCGCTACCTACGGAGCTACGCCCTTGCCTCGCGCCGCCACACCGCTCACGTGCGAACCTGTAACACCCCAAAGCAATGTGGGATAAGAACCAACTCCATAGTTCCCAGTGGGCACGACCACCCAGGGAAAAAGCTCGACCAACAGGTCCAAAGGAGGCAAACTGCAGGTTAGTTTAATAAACAAATAGATATGATATCTAGAGTTTGCAACTAATAAAATCATGCCTTGCCTCACAACATGCAATACGAACATGCTATATGCAAATCATGCAATAATGCAACTATGCAACCAATTAGTAATTCATTCGATACTACTTCCAATCCTGCTAAGCATAGCTCATCCAATTGGCTTCTAAGTTTTCCTCTATCTTAGATTCCTGTCAATCTCAATTCTATTCATAAGGTTTCGTCTACCTTTACAAGCTATCCACCCGATTCGGTCTTGAGTCAATCATCTGCGGAGTAACGCACAAAGCCAGGCTCGAGGCGAAGGACGTCTCACTTGCACCTCAACCTTAAATCCACTCAACTAGGCTACCAAATCCACTCTATAGCTCATGTACTTGTCACCCAATCACTTGGCTAACCCGAAGGTTCGCCTCCAACTCACGTCTCAAAGTCTCATAGGGGAGGAGTCTTTAAACGCTCGGCTACCCCCAAGGCCGCCTGCGGACAGGTATGTTAGTCCATGGGCAAGTACGTTAGCCCCCTCATGTGACAAAACTCCGGAGTGCACAGCTTGTGTGGAGCGACCACGACAAGCACAGACAGGCTATGTGAGTATGATCCAATCCTCGTCAACTGAGGATACCCTATCAACTAGGTTAACATCCACACGGGAATCCAACTATCCCTATGTTCAACATCATGGTATCTCAACTACACTAAGTTCTCGTGCAATATGTCACTTCTAGGGAAAATCCACCTATCCCTAAGTTCATTGCATCAAAGTGTTTCTTTACACCAATATCAAACGTCACTCTTAACAACACGGGAAATCCTCTATCCCTATGTTCATATCATAGTATACTTGTATTTCACATGCCACTCACCTAGATCCAACTAACTCTAGGTTCACTATCAACCTATGTTCCATAACACTAGGTTCTTTGTCATTCTTATCCATCCTAGGTTCATGTCACTAGGTTCATATCCGATCTATGTTTAATAACACTAGGTTCGATGTCACTCGATCTATTCGACACCTAATTGTCCATATCGAGTTTCTATAATTACATGTTCTCTATCTCGTGCTTACGACGCCAACATGCATCTTATCTAACATAATCGATAACATGTTATTATGCATGCTCTCTAACACGATCTTGCAATGCTAACCTGTACCTAGCATGTATTCCACAAAAGGTTATCATGCATTTCACTTTGCTTTTCTACCACATGTCCCAATGCATTCTTCTAGCTTACATTTTAACATGTCAATATGCAATTATCATCTAGCATATATTTCAACATAGCAAATTGCCATTATCAACTAGCATGCATTTCTAATGCATCAACATGCCACTATCAACTAGTATACATAATGTTTATATGCAACTATCAACAATACGTTAAAATGCATGTTCTGTAACATGATCTCATGGATCTATCACTGGCATATATTTTCAATGTATCAACATGTCATTGTCAACTAGCATAATCAATTATCATCTAGTATGTATTCACATGACGCCATTATGCATTTTATCCAACATGATCTTATAAAACTAAATGCACCTAGCATTAATCCTAATATGCATATATACTAGTATGCAATCATGCATTTCATTTAGCATTTCTAATCTATGTCATTATGCATTATCGTCTAGCATGTATTTTCAATGCCTCTATATGCAAGTATCAACTTAGCGTAATTCTCATAATAATACATGCATACACATATGCATCAACGATAAAACCGAACTCCATTTTGACATGCAGGCGACCTAGTCGCTTCGGTAAGCATAACCCACCTTGATTCGCTCTCCGATTGGTTGTCGACACTTGCAATTGGTCGCCCGCGGCACCCGCTATCCGATTTGGCCTGATCTCGCAATTGCGCACCAACCGCGCGCCGCTTCGCAGCTCCGAAAATTATAGGTCTTCGGTTATGCGTCACGGTGCTCCAAATCCGTTTCCATGATTTTTAGACGCCGCCTCGGCCCTCCAGGCGGAAACGAAGCCAAAAACGCCGTTTCTTTAATAACTTCGCACCGGCTCGACGAATCGCTGAATCGACTTTGCCAGCGCGTCAGAATACCTAGCAATTAGGTTTATATAGGCTCAATTTAAATCAAACCCCTTGGTTTTGAAAAACTCTATTTTGGAGCCCTATGTTACAACTATGCAAGAAATCACCATTTAGCTTCATGATTCAAGCATTAATCCTCTATTTAACATATAGGAGTTCCACTAAATCCATTCTTATAGCATATAATTGGAGCCCTACAATTCTACCATTAAAGGGCATCAAAGCTTACCTCTCAAGCTAGCTCTAATGGAGAGGAAGAAGATGATGAAGATGAAAATCCACCTTCAAGCTTCAATCTCCACCAAATCCATCAATTTTGGAAAAGATCTAGAGAGAGAAAGGGAGGTTTCTCTCTCCCTCCATGCATGCGTGTGTGTGTGTTGTGTTCGGTTGAGGAGGAAGGAGAAGAAAGGGATTAATTTCTTTTTACAAGTTAGCCCCTCAGCTATACACTATTCAACTTCAGTTTGTAGCTCAGGTACGGATATTTTTTGCATGCCCTTCTGAACGTCCGTTTGAGCTCAAATTTGGCAGTCATGCTCGGTTTCACTCAACTTAACGAAAGAATTTTTAATTTTTCAGTTTCAACCCCGTTTGATCACCGAAAGCTCGACCGAACTGTAATCTTTAGCAGATAGCAGTTCGATTTTATTCTCCACCTTCCAGATGTTAAAATGACATGAAACTTTAAATCTAGCCTCATAAAAATAATTCTGATATATCCTCCAATTTTCATAATTTTCTGATACTGTACATTTTCTACTAATTTATCTGCCCCGTTTCTCACAGAAAATTTTAAATCTTCTATTTTTGCTCCGATTTAAGCACAGGTTATTCCCAACCTATATTTCACTTCTCTAAATCTAATAAAATAGTATCTCATACTATTTTTTATTTATTTTTACTTTTATATTAAAATCCGGTATATTACATTCCACCGCAACTTCATAACTACAGAAGTTCGGCACCTTACAAATCTTTTATACAAAAATATGATTTAGGTCATGTCATTCATACTATTTTATTTTGTATTAAAAAAATTTTATACTTGAGACATCTTTAATTAATACAAATCATATCATTTATTATGATAAAAAATATCTAAAGGCTCTCAATCTTTAGGCCTCTTTATACTATTTAGGTCATGTCATTCATACCATTTTATTTTGTATTAAAAAAATTTTATACTTGAGACCTCTTTAATTAATACAAATCATATCATTTATTATGACAAAAAATATCTGAAGGCTCTCAATCTTTAGGCCATTTATGAATCAGCACCATAATTTTTTTTTGGGCCTAATAAATGACAGATGAAGTATTTAGCAATTTACATATTAAAAATAATCCAAACAAAATTTAAAATAAATAGTATCCAAAACATTATTAGTTAATAAAATCTCAGAATATCTCTTTTTCTGCATATTATTTAGTTTTCATGCAAACCTTCCATATTAGATATCCGCATTTGAGATCTCTTTAATTGATAAAAAATTATACAATTTATTTAGATAAAAATGTACAAAGTCTCCTCATCTTTAGGCAATTTATCTGTTAATTTTTTTTATTAACATACACATAACTACTAATTTAGCCAAATAAACTAAAAATTTAAACAAAAATTTTAAATCTTAAATAGTTAAATACTAAATTTTAGAAAATAGATTAATTAACTATTATATATCAAATAAAACTGAATTAATTAATTAATAAAAAATAAAAGTCGAAAAGATATCAATTAAAAATAAATACATAATTGTTGATGGCTCTATTTCAAAGTCATCTATAGTGAAGGGAGTTTTATTTCAAAGTCACCTATAATTATATGGGTTTCTCGATTTTGAATCACATGGTTCAATATTTTATGAAAGATGTTATACATAATAGTTGAGTAGTCTGTTTGGAAGTCACCTGTATCGAAAGAGGGTTTTGTTGTCTTGAATCATATGGTAGAATCTAGTTGTTATACATTTTTTAGATAAAAATGTACGTCAGTCCCTCATCTTTAGATCATTTATAAATTAGTTTTCTAAACTTTCTTTTTTATTGAGACGAAAAATACTAATTTAATTAAGGCTAAATTACATAAAATCCTCCTGTCAAAATCTAATTTTTCACTTTTTCCCCATGACATTTAAAAGTCTACACTTTGCCCCCTTGTAAAATGAAAAATGTTCACAGGGGGAGTACAGTGTGAAATGTGATGACAAAATGATCATTTTGCCCCTCACCAATTTCGTCTTCTCCCTCATCTTGCTTATCCGCCGCCTCGATCGGCTGCAGTTTCCGCCTCGATCGGTCGTGGTTCCGCTCCATTTTCTTCTCCACTTACTCCCCTTCTCCTCCTGCACCCTCGTTGCCACGCCCCGCAACCGCCAATTTGGTCGGTTAGGATACGCCGAATAGACGCCGAACGGACAGAACCTCCCCTGTCGGCCCAAGGCCCAACAACAACAATCATGTACATATAGTTGCCTAGGAAAACATCAACTAAATACATGATTCATTGTGAGTATAAACAAGCAAGAGCAAAAGAGAGGAAGCTAGCTATTACATTTTCATTCAACCATTTACATCGTTTGGTTTACATATTCTTCTCATAATATATGTACAACTCTCCAAAAGTAACCTCTCTCAAAATATATCAAGTCTCTCTCTCATACATAGGGTACTCTAATGCATAAAGGAAGGCTACTAACTAGGGCGCTATGCCCTTACCGCAATCCTTGTCCGGTCCGCTCGAGCTAGGCCCTGCAATAAAGTGGGATAAGAACTAATAATAGTTCCCAGTGGGTTCGGCCGCCGACCCCGCCGATCTTCCCACTAGGTCTAACCAAGCATGAGTAGATAGATATGATATGAAACAAAACTGCTAACATAGTATGAATTCTACTATCATACTACTATGCCTTAATCAATAGTAAATGAATGAATGTCTACATAATAATGAACTCAACTAGCTATCATACTACTATGCTCGATAAAGTATATCATTCATATGTTCATCACCCAATCAACTTGGCTAACCCGAAGGTTCGCCCCGACTCAAGTACAATCCCATTAGTGAGGAGGCCCGACCGCTCGACCCACCCGAGACCGTCTGTTGGACAAGTACGTTAGTCCATCGTGTGATAACTCCGGAGCTCACTGCTTGAGTGGAGCGACCACCGCCAAGCAAGAACAGACTGTGTAAGTATGATCTAATCGTCTCAAACTGAGAATACCCTACCAACTAGGGTTAACAACGACTCGGAAAACCATCTATCCCAATGTTCATGTTTAAGTGCCTCAACTACACTAAATTCACATGCCACATGTCCATAACTTGGGAAAATCATCTATCCCTAGGTTTATCATGTCATAAGTGTCTCTACTATACTAGATTCATATGCCACTCGTTTATGTTATTACATATAGTTCACATGCCACTTGATATGTCATCGCATATACATGAAGTTCATCACTTGTTTTCGGCACTATAGGATTCAATGTCAAGACCCAATCCTTACACATCCACTATATCATGTGTCCATCTCACAATGCAATATGAACTATGAAAGCATATAAGGAATGAAAATGCAACTATCAACATCCTACAATGCATAATCAACATGAGAGGTGCATAGTCAACAATGTAACTTGGACATAGAAACAAACTCGATTGCTTCGGATAGCACCCCCCCACCTCTAAATAATGCCGAGGTGCGAGAATACGAAGCTTGGAATTTTTAGACATTGCTTCGGCCCTATCCGGCGGAAACGAAGCAAAAGCGGTCCTTTTCTTCAATACCGTGCTACACTCCCGTAGGAACTCCCGTTTGAGTTGCCCACAACGTCGATTTTACCTTCAATTACAAAGGGTCAATTTAACCATAAACCTCATATCTATGAAAACCCCAATTTCAATCTTAGGGTTCCCATAGCATGAACAACATGGTTCCAACATGAGATTCCAAGGTCTCTCTTAGGTTTCCTTTCATGTAAGAAGATCAAAACCAAGTGTTTTAGGGTATAAAACCAAACCCTAACCAAGATCTTACAAGAAACCTTACCTTAGCCTATGAACACCACAAGCTCCACCTTGTAGGAGAGCTCTTCACCTTCAAAAGCCTTAAATCCTCCTTCAAATCCCCTCTAATCTCCACCAATCACCCTTGGAGAGAAGCTTCTAGAGAGAAAGTGGGAGAAAATGAGAGAGGAGTGTTCTCAGCTTGTGAACAAGAGAGAAGAAGATGGGGCCCTCTTATATGTTCACACAATCGCAAATAAGCCCTCCATTTTATTTTATTTGCAGCAGAACAACCCTGCTGTTCGCGGCGTTGGGTACCGGTACGCGGGCTCGCGTCACCAGTATGCCGCTCAGCAGAGGCCAAACCCGAGAGTTGCTGTTCTCGGGTTGCTGCAGGGTACCGGTACCTCTTCCACAGTATTGGTACGCAGTGCCCAGATTGCAGTTTTGGCAATGCTTTAGCTCCATTTCGTGCCGAGCAATGCTAAAACTCAATAGTCTCACTTGAAACTCAGCTTTAACCCTTCCAACATTGTTGGAATGTCGTATGGACTATGTCCAAGCATCCTTCTCGCTACGCTTTGGTCATTTTGACCAAAAGTGGTTTAACACGACGAGGATCCACTATCTTACATTCTCTCCTCCTAAAAAGGAGTTTCGTCCTCGAAACTAATTTAACTTAACATAAACTCATACCTCAACTCAAATCTTCGAATAGATGAGGATGACGCTCTTTCATCGAGTCCTCAAGTTCCCACGTGGCTTTGCGATCATCATGATTGCTCCACTAAACTTTGACGTATGGAATCTCGCGGTTTCTCAACTTCCGCACTTCTCGAGCTATAATTGATACCGGGAACTCCTCGTATGTCATGTCCTCTAGGAGTTCCGGTGGCTCATATGAAAGAACGTGCTCGGGATCGTGGATATACTTGCGGAGATTAGATATGTGAAACACATTGTGAACTTCCGCAAGCTTCGGCGGCAAGGCAAGTGAGTATGCTATTGCTCCAATCCGCTCTAACACTTCATACGGTCCAACATATCGGGGACTCAATTTTTTCCGAACTCCAAACCGCTTCACACCCCTCATGGGTGATACCTTCAAGAAGATACGGTCGCCTACCGCAAATTCAAGATCTCGCCGGTGTCTATTCGCATAACTCCTCTGTCTAGATTGTGCCGTCAACAACCTTTGGCATGCAAGGCGGACTTTCTTCTCTGCCTCCCACAACACATCGGGGCCCAAAACCACTCGTTCACCGACATCACTCCAATGTATAGGAGATCGGCACTTCCTCCCGTAGAGAGCCTCAAATGATGCCATCTCTATACTAGCTTGATAACTGTTATTGTAGGCGAACTCGGCCATCGCTAAGTGATCATGCCATCCACACCGATAATCAATGACACACGCTCGCAACATATCCTCCAACACTTGAATGGTTCTCTCTGATTGACCATTAGTTTGAGGATGAAATGCGATGCTAAAATCGAGCCGCGTGCCAAGTGCTTCTTGCAAGCTCTTCCAAAAGTATGATGTAAACTGGGGATCTCGATCCGATACGATCGACTTCGGAACCCCATGCAATCTCACTATTTCATCAAGATAAACTTAGGCGAGCTTATCTCCAGACCAAGTAGTGTGGATCGTTAGAAAGTGCGCCGACTTGGTCAAGCGATCCACCACTACCCAAATAGCATCGTGGCCACCCGACGACCGGGGTAATCCGACCACGAAGTCCATCGCTATATCCTCCCATTTCCAAACGGGAATAGGTAAACTTTGGAGCTTTCCTGTCACGCCCCAATCCCCGCCAATTTGGTCGGATTTGGGTCACGTCAACAGACGCCGAACGGACAGAGCCTCCCCTGTCCGCCCAAGGCTCCAACGACACATATAATTAAGCAATTAACAAGAGAATTGTATAAACAATACAAGGCTTACTCGAGGGCAAGCAACACGGAAGCGAAAGCTCTAAGCTAAATATACAACACACGTGATATTTGATTTCTTTTGAACCAAATTCAAGTAAGTAATAATATTACATTCCATTCAACCATCATATCTTTTTACATTTAGTCATCCACCAATTACATGATTGTTTTCACTTTACATACCTAAATCAACAAAATAAAGTTGATACATGTATAACAAAAGGGAATGACTACANCGACTTACGAGGGATGTGGTATGTTACATTTTCTGCCGGAAATCGACGCTCCGCCTTAACTTGCTGACACACAAGATATTGCGCCACATAGCGTCCAATATCACCTTTTATTCCCGACCACCAATAGTGCATTTTCAAATCCTTGTACATTTTGGTGCCGCCCGGGTGGACACTATAGGGAGATCGATGCGTTTCTTGCAAGATTAGCTTTCGGATTTCCTCATTTTCCGGCACACCATCAGTTTTGATACCGAAGCGCGCCATCGGGGTCTCCACCGAAATCACCGCAACGCCCACTCTCGATGTCGCGCCGTACCTTTTGGAGACTTGGGTCCACGGATTGCAAACTCTTAATCCTCTCCAACAAGATAGGTTGGACAACGAGAGCCGTAAGCATAGCCGGAACCTCCGGAGCTACAATCTCAAGATCAAGCCGCCGCATTCCCTCCACAACGGCTCTTGATGTGTGATCAACATCGTAAGATTCTCTACTGATTTCCTGCTAAGCGCGTCGGCTACCACATTAGCTTTTCCCGGGTGATAGAGGATTGTAACATCATAATCCTTCAATAGCTCCAACTACCGGCGTTGCCTCATATTAAGCTCCTTTTGAGTAAATAAGTACTTCAGACTTTGTAATCCGTGTATATCTCACAATGCGCACCATATAAGTAGTGTTTCCACAGCTTAAGAGCGAAGATCACTGTCGCTAAATCCAGATCATGGATGGGATAGTTCTTTTCATAGCTTTTCAACTTACCGGACGCATAAGTGATCACCTTCCCGCCTTGCATCAGAACACACCCAAGACCCTGGTGGGATGCATCGCTATACACCACAAAGTCTTCACCTTGAACCGGTAGAGCGAGCACTAGAGTCAAAGTCAATCTTTCTTTCAACTCCTTGAAACTCCGGTCGTATTTGTCGCTCCACACGAACTTAGTGCCCTTCTTTGTAAGACGAGTGAGTGGAATAACTATCTTCGAGAATCCCTCCACAAATCGCCTATAGTAGCCCGCTAAGCCAACGAAGCTGCGGACCTCCATTACATTTGTCGGGCGAGGCCAATCCTCAATCACCTCAACTTTCCTCGGGTCAACTGATACACCACCCTCGAAAATAATATGTCCCAAGAAGGCAACTTCACGGAGCCAAAAGTCGCACTTCTTCAATTCTGCATAGAGCTTTTCCTCCCGAAGGACTTGTAGCACTATCCTCAAATGTTCCGCATGCTCCTCGTCGCTACGAGAGTAGACCAATATGTCGTCTATGAATACCACGACAAATCGATCTAGAAAAGCCTTGAAGACACGGTTCATCAAGTCCATGAATGCAGCCGGGGCATTTGTGAGCCCAAACGGCATGACCATGAATTCATAATGTCCATACCGCGTGCGGTACTCGGTCTTTTGTACATCCTCCGATTTTATCTTCAACTGATGATAGCCGGACTGAAGATCTATCTTCGAATAAACCCGCGACCCTTGCAACTGATCAAACAAGTCGTCGATACGAGGCAACGGGTATTTATTTTTAATCGTGACTTTGTTAAGCTCATGATAATCGGCACAAAGACGAAAGGATCCGTCTTTCTTCTGAAAGTTTGGGGGTGCCCAAGGATCTATTTAGATTGTATCTAACACCTAGAGGAGGGTGAATAAGTGTAATAGCCAAAAAACCACAAATCTCAATGCGATAAAAATAAATGGAAAAAATAAAAATCACATCGAGATTTACGTGGGAAAACTCCAACTTGGAGTAAAAAACCTACGGGACCAACACGCAAAAAAATAATTCACTAAGAGAAAAGATTACAAGGTGATTACCGACTCCACTACTCGACCTCTCTTAACCTCCTATGAATCTCGCGCAATCCTCCGGGTTGTCCACGCCCACACGTTCGAATCCACGAACGTCTCGTTCCGAATCCACGAAACACCTCCACTCCAAATCCACGAAGCTCACGATCCGAATCCATGAACCGCCGTCAATCACGCCGAATCCACGACACCGTCATGAAGTACATCATGTGTATGGTGATCCTTCGCTTAGAGTATCGATGAAAACCAGAGAAGGAAACTCCAAGCGAAGCGAAGATCAAATTGACATATAGATATGAAATTTCAATATCTCGATTTGACCTAAAAGAGGCTAATATGTAGAAAATAGGTTTAGCACGAAATCCTAGCCTCTAGGGTTTCTCAAACATGAATTCTCATGATGTTTGATATGTTAGAGAACCCCAATAGCTTATTTATAGACTTTAGAATCAATTGGAGTCGGATTAGAAAGTTTTTCCGAAAATTACATTATGTACCGATACATTTTAAGCTGTTACCGGTTACACGATGACGGAAGAGAAAACCTGCGTAAAGCTGTAACCGGTGACAAGTCGCTTGCTGTACCGGAATAGAATGTGTGCCGGTACACTTCCGATGTTGTACTGGTACACTTTGTAAAAATCCAAGTTTTGCACGGTTTCGGGTTTTGCAAAGTACCAACGCACTTTCTAATCCAGTAAACTTTGGTATTATGATTCTAATGCCTACAACTAAGTATGAATCACCACAACATGAATTAAAAGCTTACCTGGACATCGTGATTCATATAGTGAGTTAATTCTGCTTTCTTCGAAGTTTTGGATTCTTCAATCTTCGACGATACGTACCGATCCTTCAAGACTCCAACTCACTTCACGAAACTTGCCAACACACAAGACTTAACAATCTCCCCCTTTGGCAATTTCGTGACAAAACTCACAACAACTCAAAAATTACATCTTAAAGAAAAACGAAGTTCAATTTCATCACCAAAACATCGGACCCCTCGCATGTAATCCAAATACAATTTGAAACTCAAAAGTACAACAAAAACTCCTAAAACGGACTCTATGACTTAGACGCAACTAAGAGTTTTGAAGTCTTGATTTACTGCAAAATAGATTATCCAAAATAATGTAGAAAACTTCAAACATTCGACATTCTCAAAATTTCACTTCTTCTTCCTCTTTGTTCGTTCTTCCGAAATATCACTCCTTCTCCCCCTTTGTTCTTTATTCCTTCTTCTCGAAATTTCACTCCTTCTCCCCCTTTGTTCCTTCTTCTCCTTTGCTACGATCAATACCTGTTCATCATTGCTCTCCCCCTTTTTGTCAAAAATTGCCAAAGACAAAGCATATAAAGAGAGAAAATAAACTAGAAAGCATAAGAGTAGTCACGTCATAGCTACAGGCCTAAAGACAAGCAAAGTAAAGATAAGCAAGCAAAGCTAAACTAAAACATCGTCCTAAAAAGTAAAGTAAAAAGACAAAGCTCGAAGAAAAAGTCACTCAGTGTCCTCGTCATCATCATTATCATCGTCTCCTACTCCAGCTCCAGATCCCCCAGCCTCAGGAGCACCACTAGATGGTGGAATTAGTGGGTGTCTCGACGTAGACCTCGTGTAAGTGGTGTAGGTAGGCTGAGTAGGAAATATATCATCATGCCTACATCCCAATTTCTCCATAATTCTCTTTATTCCCACCTCCACCTTTTTAGCAAGATCTGTCACTTTTTTCTTTAAAGAGCACACCTCATGGTGAAGTGATTCTACAGTAATCACTCCTCCTGAACTGGAAGATCCCTCACGCTCTGCTCGATGTGGATGTGCGGAACTAGAAGCTGCACGTGACGATCCTTTTGTTTGTTGAAATATCCTCAGAGTGCTGACTGACTTGGCCCAAGTTATAGCATCAATCGGTCTAAGTCCAGTGTCGTACTTCTCACACGACACGTCAACTCCGTGTTCTTGCAGAATCCTCGTGATCAACAACGGAAACGGAAGTAGATCACGTCGAGCTGGAGACTGTATAGCATGCGTCATTCTTTGCCACATCAGAAAGGGAATATTGATGTTTAACCCGTCTGCTTGCTCAGGATGTCCAAGAAGATATAGAAGCACCGGACGATCCAAACGAATCCTTTTTGTTCCAATTGTAGGTTGAACATTGTAGCACAGCACCAAGGAGAGTAAATGATACTCGGGTCGCAAATCCTTGGATTCCACATATGCATGATTTGTCCGCACTCCATCCTTGTAGATCGCACGAACAACTGTCTCCCAGTAAAATGAAGACTGATAAATCCCAGTAGTATGATGAAGTCCTGTCGTGTCAACATGCATGTCCAACAACTCTCCAATCGTGTGAGGAGTGACTAAAACCCTCTCCCCACGTACATAGGTCTCAAGAAGATAAGTCCCGGTCTCTTCACCTCAGCACACACCTTTCCATTCATGTAGAACTCCCGAATGAGTTCCACACAGAAAGGAGATCGAGCCGGAACACGTCCAACTAGCTCAATGGGGACCCTCTATCGTAAGCGACCAAAATCTGGAACCTCTTCGGTTAGGTCATGGAAGTTGACATATCGCTCAGCAATGCATGACCTGCTCGAAATGTCCACCGCCGCTCCTATAGAACATCCGCAGCTTGCTTTGATCGTGTCTCTCTTGAACGAGAACCACCTCCACGCGCGGATTCTCCAGCTATGCCTTTGCCCTTGTCAGGACGAGCAATAGGTTCTTCAACTTCCTCAGGCGAACTTGCTTGGTAATCCGGATCAGACCCGGGCGACTCGCCTGCAGTACGAGTCCTCTTAGAGGCTCCACGACGGCCTCTACCACCACCTCGGCCACATCCAGCCGCCATCAGCACCAAAATCAGCAACACGAGCGAAAACGTCATTTTTCCTATACAAAAATTAACCTTACATGAACAAAATCTTGAAAAAATCTGTAAAATAGCGAAAAAATTTCTAATAATATTAGAATGCATACGAACGCTATTTCTAACTAAATCATGTAAAAAATTTCATCGAAAATGATATTTTATCAAAAATCCCGAAATTTCATGTATATTGAGTTATATATCACAGATCAGCAAAAAATACAGTGTTATAACCTGATCTAAGTGTTCTAGAAGCAAGATTATATGTCTAAATACTGATTCACAGCAAAAAATTGCATCAAAAACGAATCAAAATGCAGATCGTGCTTCAACTCGAAATTTTTCGAAAAAATAGCAAAACCGGGATTAGATCTTCAAATCTAAGTAGAATACTTACAAATCTTGAGAGGAAACATGAGGATCTGAAGGAGAAGACCACCTGGGATTTTTAGAGAGAGAAATGAGGGATTTTGAGAGAGTTTTGAAAGAAAACCGAGCCTTGTAACCGGTTATAACATCCGCGGCTACAGTGTTTTGTACCGGTACACATTTTTTTGTACCGGTACAATTTCACAGATTTCGAAAATTTTGAATATTTTCATCAAAAATCTGTCAAAATTAAATTAATTTCATAAAAATTAAAGATTGTATTCCAAAAATCATTATGATGACAATAAAATGTTAGAAGATTTCAAAATACATCGAAACATTAAAATTTTGTTATAAAAAATAATCTAATGATTCAAAACCATCAAGACGTAAGTTGATGAAAAATAATTTTTAGGAATTCAACAAAATTGACACCAATTTGTCGCAACTCGTTCAAACTAGAGATTTAACTAATATGGCATCGGGGGTGGCTCTTTGAGCATCTTTTCATCCTATCACCTTATAACTCCGAAAATTCTAAAATATTTAATTTTTTTCAACATTTTCTGCTTTTCAATTAATCTCCATGTGGTAGCTTCACACACTTGCCGGACGACCAGGCTGGTAGCTCTTTCCTACATGTGGTGATAGTTTTCACACTCCTTTTAGGATGTAACTCTTTCCACATCTTTTAAACATAGGAGTATCTTTTTTTCTTTTTTTTAAGTAATTTCAAACTCTCCCTAAATTAGACAATCTCACAGTCGAAAGTAATTTTGACAAAATTTTAGTCAATTAGTGAATATCCATCCATCATATCCAACACACACAACAAAGATGAATTAATCACCATAAAATCAAAATTGATTTCAAAATTTTGATGAATATATGTATTAAGAATTCATAAAATCAATTATCGTCAAAATAACAAAAAGTGGAGTAAAATCGATAATCAATATGAATTTAATTCAAGATGAATGTGAAGTTAAAAATCGTTTAGAGCACTTTGAAAACTTTAATCTCCCCAAAATAATGATTTTCAATCATCTCCTTTCTCAAAGAAAAATTTCAAATTCCCAAACGCCTTTCCTCAAATCAATTTTAAAAATAAATTTCGCACACGAAAATCATCATGTACTACAATGAATAAAAATATGCAACAAGCACCAAACAAAGCATCACATAAACAATCAAAACAAACTAAGACAAAGAGTAAGGAAAGATATCACCTTTCCGAATCCAAACTTGTCGAATTTTGCATTGTCTTGTCTTGTCGACGTTAGGCACAATTTGCTTTGATTTTTGATCAACCGTTGGTCGTTTCGTTGCTTGAGGCTTCGGTTGAAATTGTTAATGAACCTTTGAATTCCGGTTTGCTTGTGGGTATGGTCGAGCTTGACGTTGCGGCTTAGAAGCCCGGTTCCCTCGAGGTACTCGACTCAATTGATTTTTCTTTTGATTCCTTGGGGGATGTCGAGTAGTTGATGATGCCGCTTGATGATTCGTAGTTGCCGATCGATGTGTAGACATTGTCGATTGATTCTTCTTTTCCTTATTTAGGCAATTCTTTTTTATGTGTCCTTTGATGCCACATCGATGACATACCTTTTTGTCTGAATTTGTTGAGACTTTAGTAGTTGTCGTTAAATCCTTCTCAACGTATGTTCTTTCATACTCGAGGCCCAACTTGTTCGTTTGACCTAATCCGAGCATATGATCTAAGTTCTTTGAACCAGAAGAGAATTTTTATATGTTGGATTGAAGTTGACGAACTTAATTGGTCAAGGATGGATTAGATTTGTGCGATTCCTCAAATTGATGCTCTAAAAATCCAATCTTGTCTTATAAGATTTGATCGTTGATTCCGCTTCATTAAGCTTCTCTTGGAGGATTGAACGATCTTTCAAATTTGATTCCCTTTCCTCCTCGAGAGCACTATTCATAGTCTTCAAATTTTTGTTTTCCTCTTCAATGTCCAATAAACGACGCCTCAACTTCTTTTTCGAATCAATAAGAAGTTGGTTGTATGCTTCCGCTATATCCTCGTCGTTCGATTCCTCCTCGCTTTCACTGATATCGCTCGAAGTACCTTGCACGGAACGAGAAACACTAGAATTAGTAACAATAGAGGATAAGCACATAACATTAGACGAAGGCAAAGAATTATTAGCAATTAAAGCAATATGTTCATTCTTTTCTTCGTCACTTGAAGATGATTCACTCGAAGTAGAATCATCCCAAGTTTTTGCTTGCAAAGCCTTTTGTCTATAAGTCTTCTTCGAAGGACAATTCGTTGCAATGTGACCGTAGCCTTTACATTTGTAGCATTGAATTTTCCCTTCAAATTCGTTTTTTCATTCGAAGACTTTGCAAGTTTTTTATCCTTAGATTTTAAATTAGAAGAATGTTTAGAAGAGGATTTAAGCTTTGAAGATGAAGGTTTGTTCGATTTGCTCTTTCGGAAATTCTGTCGGAACTTCTTCGTTAGGAGCGCTAATTGATGTTCGAAATCGACGAGCGAAATATCTCCGTCGGAATCCAAGTCGTCTTCTTCTTTCTTTGTTGATTTGAGTGCAACCCCTGTGCTTTTAGAAAAAGACTTGAAAAAAGATTGGTTAGTAGGAAAAGTCATCCCATACGTTTGTAAAGCGCCTACTAATTCCTCTACTTTCATCTCGTTCGGATGCTTAACGGTTTCAATCGCGGCAACCTTTGCCCGAAAGCGTTCCGGAAGTGTTCGAAGAATCTTTCGAACAACCTTAGAATCCGGAATTTTCTCTCCCATGTTAGCGCATGTATTAACAATATCTTGAAGTCGAGTATAGAACTCGATAAAGGTCCCGTTTTCTTCTATAAAAATCGAGTCAAATTTGCTTGTTAGCATTTGTAATTTTGGAACGTTTACTAAGCTTGTTCCTTCATGCGTAACTTGTAAAGTATCCCAAATTTTCTTTGACATTTCGCATGCTGAAACACGAGAAAACTCCGTTTGCGATAAAGTGTTGAATAAAGCATTAATTCCTTTACCATTAAACGAAGATGACTCGTTTTCATCTTTCGTCCATTTGTTCCGTGGTTTAGGAACGGTAGCATTATCGACGACTTCGGTAGGATGCTTCCAACCGAATTCAATAGCTTTCCACACCCGCTCATCAATTGCGATTAGAAAAGTTCTCATGCGAACTTTCCAATAGGCATAATTCGTATCATCGAAGAGTGGTGGTCGATTAATGTTACCGCCTTCGGCCATTAGATAATAATTTATTTAGATCCCGCTCTGATACCAATTGAAAGTTTTGGGGTGCCCAAGGATCTATCTAGATTGTATCTAACACCTAGAGGGGGGTGAATAGGTGTAATAGCCAAAAAACCACAAATCTCAATGCGATAAAAATAAATGTGGAAAATAAAAATCACACCGAAATTTATGTGGAAAAACTCCAACTTGGAGTAAAAAACCCACGGGACCAACACGCGAAAAAATAATTCATTAAGAGAAAAGATTACAAGGTGATTACCGACTCCACGAACTCGACCTCTCTTAACCTCCAATGAATCTCGCGCAATCCTCCGGGTTGTCCATGCTCACACGTTCGAATCCACGAACGCCTCGTTCCGAATCCACAAAATGCCTCCACTCCGAATCCACGAAGCTCACGATTCGAATCTACGAACCGTCGTCAATCAAGCCGAATCCACGGCGCCGTTATGAAGAACATCATGTGTATGGTGATCCTTCGCTTAGAGTATCGATGAAAACCAGGGAAGGAAACTCCAAGCGAAGCGAAGATCAAATCGACATATAGATATGAAATTTCAATATCTCGATTTGACCTAAAAGAGGCTAATATGTAGAAAATAGGTTTAGCACGAAATCCTAGCCTCTAGGGTTTCTCAAACATGAATTCTCGTGATGCTTGATATGTTAGAGAACCCCAATAGCTTATTTATAGACTTTAGAATCAATTGGAGTCGGATTAAAAAGTTTTTTCGAAAATTACATTGTGTACTTCATTGTAAGCTGTTACCGGTTACACAATGAAGGAAAAGAAAACCTACGTAAAGCTGTAACCGGTGACAAGTCGCTTGCTGTACTAGAACAGAATGTGTACCGGTACACTTCCGATATTGTACCGGTACACTTTGCAAAAACTCAATTTTTGCACGATTTCGGATTTTGCAAAGTACCAACGCACTTTCTAATCCAGTAAACTTTGGTATTATGATTCTAATGCCTACAACTAAGTATGAATCACCATAACATGAATTAAAAGCTTACCTGGGCATCGTGATTCACATAGTGAGTTAATTCTGCTTTCTTCGAAGTCTTGGATTCTTCAATCTTCGACGATACGCACCGATCCTTCAAGACTCCTACTCACTTCACAAAATTTACCAACACACAAGACTTAACATCTTCTTCACAAACAACACCGGGGCTCCCCAAGGTGATACACTCGGCTTCACGAACCCCTTGTTGAGAAGATCTTGCAACTGAGCCTTCAACTCTATCAGTTCCGCCAGTGCCATTCAATACAGAGCCTTCGAGACCGGCGCAGTTTCGGGAACCAAGTCTATCACGAACTCGATCTCCCGATCTGGTGGCAATCCCGGTAACTCCGCGGGAAACACATCCGGGAACTCCCGAACCACGAAAATATCCTCAAGTGTCGGAGCTTCCTTATTTAGTTCCACAACGGTCGCTAAATAAGCGGCGCAACCACCACTAGCCATCTTCCTCGCCCTAGACGCCGACACCGTCATGGCGAAGAGCGAGCTTTTGCATGCTCGATAGGTGAACTCCTCATGTCCTAGCTCACGAAAAGTTATCAACTTGTCCTTGCAATCAATAGTTGCACAATATCTTGAGAGCTAGTCCATGCCTAATATTACATCGAAATTCTTCAACCTTTTGAGCACTAGTAAGCGTGTCGGCATAATCCAATCGCCTACCTGTATTAGACAAGCCGAACACTCCTTTCTAATAAGGAATGCACGCTCGGGGGCTTCAACCTGCTAAGTACTCCTGCTCAACTGAATTTCTATGCCATGCATTTGTGCGAAGGGTCGGCTAAAAAATGAATGAGTTGCACCTGTATCAAACATAGCTCTAGTTCGAACTTCACTTATTAGCACCATACCTACCTCGACGTTGCGCTCCTCGGCCTCAATAGGTTCCTCGGCTTGAGCGGCAAACACCCGTCCACTCGGAGCCGACCGGGTCATCTCTGGCTGACGCGGTCCCATAGCACGTCCGGTAGATATAGCAGTAGGTGGAACTCCTCCATAATGGCCCGGAGTCGTCAGAGCCGATGCGGCCGACGGGGCAGGCGAGGTCCTCCCTGGACAATAACGGCTAACGTGCCCCGCCTGACCACATCTGAAGCATTTTTCTTGGCGCTGCTCGCAATGCATCGGTTGGTGGTCTCCACCGTAGATGATGCAACGCTGAGCCCCACGACCCCCAGAATGCGTTCGAGGGTACTTCGGAGGCTTCCTCGACTTCGATTGACCTCCCAAACTATCTTGAGCCTGCTTCTTTCCTCCGTCCTTCTCGGACGCCTCTCGTTCATCACGGACATGGGTATTACCGTGCTTCACCCACAACGCCCGATCCAACACCTCCGCAAAGGTAGTAAGCTTAAGGATGTGAACTGCCTTGTAGATATCGGGCCGGAGCCCTCGCTCGAACAAATCAGCTCGATCCTTATCGTTGCACACCACATCGGGGACACAATCGATGATATGTGAGAACTCCCGCTCATACTCCCCTACTGAGCGGTTTCCTTGCTTCAACTTTTGGAATTGGTCTTGAAGTTTATTCTTCTCACTATCGAGAAAATAGTTGGTAAACATCAAGCCCCTAAACTCCTCCCACGCTAACGGCGGAAGGTCGGAAGACCGATCCCGCTTAATCTGCTTCCACCATACCTTCGCCGTCCGCTCCAAGCAATGAGTGGCGAGGTGTACCTTGTCTTTCTCCAAAGTATAGAGATCCTCGGAAAGGGTCTCCATCGAGTCAACCCACGACTCGACCATCCACGGCTCGACCTTCTCCCCGTCAAACACCGGTGGATTGAACTTCTTAAACATCATGAGAGCTGAAAGTGCTCGCTCCCTCTCCGTCTCCAACGCCGCACCTTTGGGATTTGAGGTTCCCGAACCAGTAGCCACCACCGCCGGTGCGGGTCGTGCTGCAATCGGTATAGCCGCCATGGCCACACCCTCCGTCGCACCAGGTACAACGGCAGAAGGCGCAGGTCGCTCAACATCTGCCTGAGCCGACGTCTGTTGCGCCACCAACTCCTGCAGCCTTGCAATCTGGTCCTCTTGGCGCTGCATCGCGCCGACCATCGTAGCGATTTGCGCTCGCAACTCTTGTACCTCATCAGATTCAGGACGCTCGGGCACCTCAGGAGGCGGTGCTGCAGTGAATCGCGTCCTGGGGCGTCCCTTCGGTGCCATAGCTCCTGAAATGCAACAATTAGGTTAATTACCATAACTCACAACTCTACGCAATTTAGGAATAAACGACTCAACGTTGCAATTAGGCGGAAGCACACAAGCATACTTATTCTCAACTCTTAGTGTCATGTTGTCAGCCGCCAACATAACCTCTTCAAGTCGAGAACTAATACCACTTGAATCCGTCTCTATCAACCACTAGAGACATACTAACAATTATACCCAATTAGTTCAACTTCCGCCACCCGGCATAGGTCCACGTCTCACTCACGCACCTATAGCCTTAAGGTTACCGTCCTAGGGTCTCTTAAGTCCATCCTAGACTTCTCTCTTTACTTGCTCTGATACCACTATATCTACCACACCCGGCAACCGTCAATTTGGTCGGTTGTGGTACGCCGAATAGACGCCGAACGGACAGAACCTCCCCTGCTCGCCCAAGGCTCAACAACAACAATCATGTACATATAGTTGCCCAGGAAAACATCAACCACATACATGATTCATTGCGAGTATAAACAAGCAAGAGCAAAAGAGAGGAAGCTAGCTATTACATTTTCATTCAACCATTTACATCGTTTGGTTTACATATTCTTCTCATAATACATGTACAACTCTTCAAAAGTAACCTCTCTCAAAATACATCAAGTCTCTCTCATACATAGGGTACTCTAATGCATAAAGGAAGGCTACTAACTAGGGCGCTATGCCCTTACCGCGATCCTCGTCCAGTCTGCTCGAGTTAGGCCCTGCAACAAAGTGGGATGAGAACTAATAATAGTTCCCAATGGGTTCGGTCACCGACCCCGCCGGTCTTCCCACTAGGTTTAAGCAAGCATGAGTAGATAGATATGATATGAAATAAAACTGCAAACATAGTATGAATTCTACTATCATGCTACTATGCCTTAATCAATAGTAAATGAATGAATGTCTACATAGTAATAAACTCAACTAGCTATCATACTACTATGCTCGATAAAGTATATCATTCATATGTTTATCACCTAATCAACTTAGCTAACCCGAAGGTTCGCCCCGACTCACAGTGCAATCCCATAAGTGAGGAGGCCCGACCGCTCGATCTACCCGAGACCGTCTGCTGGACAAGTACGTTAGTCCATCGTGTGATAACTCCGGAGCTCACTGCTTGGGTGGAGCGACCACCGCCAAGCGAGAACAGACTGTGTGAGTATGATCCAATCGTCTCCAACCGAGGATACCCTACCAACTGGGGTTAACAACGACTCGGAAAACCATCTATCCCAATGTTCATGTTTAAGTGCCTCAACTACACTAAATTCACATGCCACATGTCGATAACTTGGGAAAATCATCTATCCCTAGGTTTATCATGTCATAAGTGTCTCTACTACACTAGATTCGTATGCCACTCATGTCATGCCCCGGGACTGGCGGAGGCCCTTCCGGTAGTGTGCTCAGACCCGCCATATGTCTACACATATAAGGCGTCTACAATAAAAGCGGAAGTAAAAGCGAGTAATAGAACAAATAGAAGGAGTGAAATAACTAGCAACTAATGATATCAGAGCGAGTAAAGTTCTAACATCTACATCGAAGTAGGGAAGTAAAGCTAGACAATAAAAGAAATCATAAGTCGTACAATATCTGTCGCTAGTACAAAAATGGTGGTCTCTAGTACACTGGTAAAACCATGAACCTCTCGCAAAATAAAATAAGACATCGAGAGGTAGACCACCTAGCAACTCGTCCTCGAAGGAAGCTAGCTCGAAGCGACTCCCTTCCCGCGATCCCTGGCCTCACCCTGCGTGGAAGGCTCTGAAAAATATCGAGAAAAAGAGGGCGTGAGAACTATAATTTATAGTTCCCAGTGGGCAATTACTGACCTCAGCTCTATGCACCACTAGGCCCCAAAAGAAAAGGGTAAGTACAAGATAGTAATGGCAATAAAGGTAATAGTAACACAGTAAGAAAGCATAAATGAAGAGCTAACCCATATGTCTCAAGTAAGCATGATGCCATGTGATGTACATCTACGCTATTATAAGGTAATATGTCCATTGCATACTAATATGTCTCAACATAATAAACAAGTAAACCTCACGATGCAATATGTCAATGTATAAGGGTAAACTCTATCCAAACAACTGAGTATACTACGATGCAATAATGAAACCGGCAAGTATACTAAATGTACCGATGCTATATCATGAGCGTGTCCAAGTAATCCAACTACTAATTCTTTCTAGTAGTGATTGTTTATATTCCACACCGTGTCTCGATTTCCATTTCCAATTAAGGACCTATCCAAGGTAATCCAGCTTGTGCCGCCTAAGTGCCTGTGGTAGCCCGACATCCCTACTCTTGGGATGTGTCTGTCCCACTCGACCCCGTAGGCTTCTCAATACCGCACGAACGAACCAAAAGTCGCGTAGGCTAACTCCGGAGTGCCGGCTTGTAGGGAGCGACCCTCACAAGCATGTGCGAATGAGCACAAATGGCAAGCAAGCATAGTCCAAGTCTCAAGTATCCAATCCTCATGTCTCTACATGGTATAGTCACTAGCATCCCAAAGATCTAGTTTAAGTCACAAATGAAGTTCCAACCTTCTCTAGGTCTAGTGCCCCTTTATGACACTTAGACATTTAATGCTTAACCATGTTTCACATTTCTCGATGGCCCTATCCACTAGGTTCACACATGTCCTGAGCTCAATGCCGCTTGATGACATTAGCTCTCTAGTTCACGTACATTCTAGTTCCAATACCTCTATATGGCAATTTCGTCTTCTTGCATGTTTCAAATAAACTTAAGTTTAGATGCATGAATCAAAGCTTATGTACACTATAGAAGCATGAAACCAAGTCTCGTATAGAACGCTAAATGCAACCATAGGCCTACCAAGCTACTCTCTACTCCATAGAGGTCCAAAATTTTATCATATACAACATAGGCCTTTTAAGCATTCTAAAATTCACAATAAATACATATAACAAGAATATGCATGCTTTCTCATTTAACGATACTTAATTATGCACAAATGAGCATTTTCTCATTGTATGGCTAGGTCAAACCCACCGAACCGTCGCGTAGGGCCTCGTTTTGCCGAACAAAGTTGTCCCCGAGTCTCAAAATGCCCTAAAAGTAATCAGCGAAGAGATACGAGGGCATTACGACCATCTTACACTATCAAACATTAACCTAGAAGAAAAGGGCCAAAACATACCTCAAGAGTAGAAATCTTCTCCTAAGCTCCAAAAGAGAGCTAGAACCCTTCCAATCCAAGCCCTAGGAAGGTTCTAAACCAACCAATCAAGCCTCAAAAGCCCTAGATTAAAAAGCCCCAAAATAAACCCTAAGTCTCAAAACTAGGGTTCCATCTACTAAAAATCCTCAAATCAAGGTCTAGAGGGAGGGAATGAGCAACAAACCTCCTTAAAAGCTCCAATCCAAGCTCCAAAGGTGAAGATCTCCCCCTTTGCAAGCTCCAAGTCCAAGCCTTCAAGCACCAAGGAAGATGAGAAGGGGAGGAAGATGCCCCAAGTCCACTAGTAGCTCCAAACTTCTTCTCCTTCCCTTCTTCTTCTTCTTCTCCTTCTTCTTCTTCTTCTCTATCAAGGTGTAGAGAGGGTTGGGAGAAGAAAAATGCGGAGAAGAGAGGGTGGAGAGGTCATATAGACCCTCTATTGTAACAAAATCCAGCTAGGTCCTCCAAAAATCCAATATTACCACGGCCCGGTCAGGGCAGTTTTCGTCTAGAGGGACCGGTCTCTCCCCAGCAGGGACCGGTCTTTCGCTGCGAACCCGAAAAACCAGCGTTCGGGAACCGGTCTCTCCCCGCGCAGGACCGGTCTCTCACTGCGAAGACGCGCTCGGGGACCGGTCTCGCTTGCCAGGGACCGGTTGCCTCAGGCTGCCTCAACACTGCTCACTGGGGGACCGGTCTCTCCTTCCAGGGACCGGTCCCCGAGAGTAAAAACTCTCAGGACTTATCCAGAATTCCTGATTTTCGAACTTTTTAGGTCGGAAAACACTCTACAACCCTCCACCAAGTGTGAAAAAGCTCGAAATACATCCAAACACTCGAACCTCGCAATTTGCAAAGGTCCAGTGTGCTACAACTCATCTATGTCATTACATATAGTTCACATGCCACTCGTTATGTCATCGCATATACATCAAGTTCATCACTTGTTTTCGGCACTATAGGATTCAATGTCAAGACCCAATCCTTACACATCCACTATATCATGTGTCCATCTCACAATGCAATATCAACTATGAAAGCATATAAGGAATGGAAATGCAACTATCAACATCCTACAATGCATAATCAACATGAGAGGTGCATAGTCAACAATGTAACTTGGACATAGAAAGAAGCTCGATAGCTTCGGATAGCACCCCCCACCTCTAAATAATGCCGAGGTGCGAGAATACGAAGCTCAGAATTTTTAGATGTTGCTTCGGCCCTATCCAACGGAAACGAAGCAAAAGCGGTCCTTTTCTTCAATACTGTGCTACACGCCCGTAGGAACTCCCGTTTGAGTTGCCCACAACGTCGATTTTACCTTCAATTAGGTTTACAAAGGGTCAATTTAATCATACACCTTATATCTATGAAAACCCCAATTTCAACCCTAGGGTTTCCATAGCATGAACAACATGGTTCCAACATGAGATTCCAAGGTCTCTCCTAGGTTTCCTTTCATGTAAGAAGATCAAAACCAAGTGTTATAAGGTATAAAACCAAACCCTAACCAAGATCTTACAAGAAACCTTACCTTAGCCTATGGACACCACAAGCTCCACCTTTGTAAGTGTAAGGTACCGAACTTCTATAATTATAAAGTTACGGTGTATGTTAGCTTAGAAAGGTTGTTCGGAATAATTCCGGTGAACTTCGGGCGCATTCGATTGTTTTCGGGGCGCTTCAGGCGCGAAAACGGAACCCGAAAAGCTTTATTGGACCTTGGCCGGAATCCGGCATGGCGTGGATGAAAAGAGGATTTAAACACGCTCGAAAACATGTTTTGGGAGTCTCAGTACGATTAGAAGTGAATCGGAGACCCACGGAGCGAAAACGAAAAAGAAACGGAAGAATGCTGAAATTTGGCTAAGTACTAAATTTACTGGGCAGTCTGGACCTACGGGGTCCAGACCCTGCCTTTAGGGTCCGGACCCCGTACCCGAAAAGTGCCCAGCGGGAGTGCAGTGGTAGTTTTGTAATTTGGGGCTTTGCTTTTTAAAAGAAGGCTTCCACCTTCTTCTTCCTCCTTCCACAGTAGTCCACACACACACACACCATTTTAGAGAGAGAAACTCTCCCTCTCTCTAGATATCTCCTCCATCTCTCTAGAACTCTTGCTTAAACTTTGGATCTTGGAGGAGAAGGACCTCGTGAACGCATGGGAGGCGACGGTTCGGGCTCTCGTGCGCCCGTTTGAGCGGCATGCTTCCGTCTCGGTGTTCAGATTTCGGTAAGTGTTTAGGATTTGGTTAAATCCTTTATGCTTAGTATTCTAATGATCCCTATACTATTAAATGCATGTCTCACCATGAGATTTTGGGTTGTTTGGGGAATATGCTCATGCTAGGGCTTAGAATGGGAATTTTGGATTTTTGTAGGTTTTGATCTAATTAAACCCCATATTTCTCTAATTGAAGGTTAGAAATGAGCTCCTAACAACTCTAGGTTACGGATTAATGTACGTTCGGTGATTGTTTGCGAGTACGGGCCGAACCGGATCACGAATGCCGCGGGAGGCTGATTGCAAGTGACTACAAGTAATCATAAAGCGATTTGAGGTGGATTGTGCTCACCGAAGCGACTAGGTCGCCTCCATGTCGAAGTGAAATATTATTATCATTGATGCATATAATGGTATAGTTGGTAGGTTATACTTGATAATATGAATGCCTAAATCATATTATGCTTAATGTTGTTACCTACCATGAGATGCTAATAGTGAACACATGAGATGCATGCTAAATGGATACATGAGCTAAATGTCAAGTAAATGTATGAGTTGAGTGTTAAATGCATGTATAAGATGTATGCTACATAGATACATGAGCTAGATGTTATATAATTGCATGATTGAAATGCTAATAATGAATGCAAAAGATATATGCTAGCCAAGAATGCATGGGTTATGTTGACTACCATTGTCACGCCCTAGGGTCCCTTTTAGTTTAAAAGATTGCGGAAAAGCGTCTGAATTTTTTGAAAACCTGACCCCAGAGTATGCCAGATCCGTCACAAATACAGAAAATCCACTGTTCACACGGACAGAGTCTGCCCTGTATTTGCACGGCGTCGCACAAGTACAAAAGTTCAAACATGATACAACCAGAACCACATGAACATACAAATAACCAACAGTTATATATTCATACACCATTCACCATATATTAATATTTATACATTCAGTATTTAAACATAAATCCACATCTATCAGTTAAAATATTTTCAACCACAGAAACAGGTTTTGAAATACTAAGATACAAAATCCACAGAAAACCTTTTAAAAGCTGTTCCCTACACGAAACTTTTATCTTTTTTTAAAAAACGCTACTACGAGGGGTAGAAAATTATTTTTATTTCAAGAAAACACAAATCCTTTATTACATTCCAAAACCAACTGAAAACATCAATATCCAGATAGTAAAATAAAACTGAACCATAATATGTCTAACTTAGTTATTTATTTAAGCATGAAGAGTAAGGGAAGATAAACAAAACGACGAGACGGAAAGTTCTATCGTATGCTAGACCCAATCCTCACCAGCTGTCCCACTCGGACCTGCTACGTCACCTGTAATGGGAGCGGGGGGTGAGAACATGTAAACATGTCTCCCCTCCAAGTGGGTATCGCAAGCCGAAGAAGGCGAGGGGTACTCACTAGTCACGAAGATAAACAACGATATAGATAATGGTAGTACAGTAGCTAAGATAAACAAGTACTGAAATGTATATGAATAAACCACTACAGCTACTGTATGCATGCATCAACGGGACAATCAGTCCAAAAGTACCGAAGCTGAAATGGCCGTATTGGTACCCAACACCTCAGGCCTGTACCACATCTGCTCTGACAGAAACAAGCCATATTGGTACCCAACACCTCAGGCTGAAAGCATATAACCTCACAAGGGCTCACGGGTTGACACAAGCAACCACTTTTTCGAAAAAGAACACCCTCTTGCGGTGGATCAGACCGCTGGTGTTCGTGAAATGCATGCGAGCAGTGGCGATCGATGCAGAATGCTCAATAGCCAAACATCGGCAACCAGCCGACAATCCTGCCCACTCAGGCACACTGACCATATGGGTCCTCATGTAACCAAATCGACCAACCAGGTCACAAGTATAGGATATGAACTCGACCAACCATGTCACAAGTATAGGATACGAAACTCGACCAGTCAGGTCGTAGATACAACATGGGAGAATCGACCAACTAGGTCACAGATACAAATAGGAGAACCGACCAACTAGGTCATAGATATCATAAACAGATAAAATCTACTCTACTCCTACACATGATACTACACATGGAAACATCTAAGTAGAGTAAATAAGGAAATAGCATGGGTGCAGGGCTCAACATGTATAAGGTAAGTGATATGAATAACAAGGGTAAAGGAAACGTCACCGAGCGTGCACCACTGTACGAACTTTGGATCGAAGTACCTACCTGTACGTGTCTGACGAAGATCTCTTGATTGTGAAGACGGAACAATCAAACCTACGAAAGGTCCAACGGGTTAGAATCTAACCCACTAACATGTCTCGCTAACACACAATCCCCACTCACCAAAACCACGAGAACCGGTTTTCCCAAAACAGATTACCGAACAAGCCGGAAGTCCCGAAAACAGCACCAGAACTCCACCGTCACTCACCCGTCATTTTTGAACCCTCGAAACGACGCGGGTGACCAGCCAACAAGGCTCAGCGATGTCGCAAATAATCACCAAGTACCGTCGGAAGAATTCCGAACCGAAACCGCGTTCCATCGGCAGATTTTACCAAGAAACGCTCCGAAAATTACTTTTCGATTTTCGCAAGGGCTTGGGGCCTTGGACGATCAGTCCAGAGGTTATCCTCAGCCCAAACATGCTGCCAACAGCAGCCCCGACAAACAGAATTGCATAAAAGCCCTCCCAGATACACAAAATCACATCATTTTATGTGATTTCAGGGCTTTTATGGTTCGTGCACGCAAACCAGAGGTCGATTAATCAGACCGTCGCACTCGTTGATAGATTTCAGCATGCCGGAGGCCGTGCTCACCTTTCGGAGCACTGCCAGCCACTGTGGCATGCGCACGAGCGACGGAAAAATCAGCCAAACAGCGCGCACAGCGCTAAGATTATGTCTAATACACCAACCAGGGCATCTCAGCCTTTAACAGAGGTGAGCATGATGTTCAGCACGAAACAACAATGATCATGCTCACCTCCACACTCATCGGGGTGCTTTCGGATCACCGGAAAGGCGATCGGGACCCCAAAATGTAATGCTGGAACCGTAATTACAGCCTTACCAGAATAGTGGAGCTAGGGTTGGTCGCCGGCGGCCGGACAGCGGGCGGTTCGGCCGGGGAGGGGTGCATCCGGTAGGAGGGGTCCGAGGCAGGTGCTGGCCGGCGGCGGGAGGCGGCCGGTGGCGCGGCGGCTGAGATCAACTCACGGCTTGCTCTCAGGTTCAAATGGTCTGCGGCGGCCCGGCGGCGGCCGAAGGAGCTCGGGGCGACGGCGATCCGTCGCCGAGGGCCGTGGGAAGTGTGGTGCTCCCCGCTGTGGGCGGCGACAACGCGCGGATTGGAGGGAAGTCCAGCCTCGACCCGCACCAAGTCTAGGCGGCCACAGGGAGCTCGGACGACGGCCGGCGGCGCGCGGGGACGGCGAGGGGTGCGCGCGGGAGAACGCCGACAGCCAGACGACGACGGGACAGCCGAGCTTGGGCTTCCAATGCTAGCGAGTCCCGAGCCTGGGTCAACTCGGCCCGAGTTGGCTCGGTTTGGCCGCAGCTTGCACAGAGGCTCCGGCGGTGCGCGGGGACGGCGGGGGCCGGCGCCGGAGATGGGCCTCGGCCAGAGGATGATGGAGCTCAGGCTCTGATACTCCTCCTGGCCCAACAACCAAAGATGTGGCAAGTCGGAGCTAGAGGAGAACCGAGAGGAGGCCGGGGTGGCTTTTCCGGCGGCCAAAGCTGCTCGCCAGCGGTCCGGGTGTGCGTATAGGCAGGGCAGGGTGTAGGTGGGGCAGCTAGGGTTAGCTAGGTGAACGTGGGCAGCCAAAGAACATGGAAACCCTAGATGCCCCTTTTATACAAGGTGTCATTTTGCGAGAAACCCCTTCAAAGTCAAATAATTATAATCCTGCCCCTGCCTACTTGTGTAACTTGCATGCCAGCCCCTCGACATTCGAAATCTCGTGAAACGACGCATAAAATATAGGGTCTTTTCGCGATTAGTCGATTCTGCCAAATTGACCTCTCAGCGGACTTTTCACGATTCCCGAAGATCCGTCCGTCAGATTTCCGAACAGATTGCGCCAGCGCGTTCAGCACGACTGGGGCATCGAATCTAGCATTTTATTTCGTCTGATTTGGTCTCCGATCAGCGACGAAACTTGCCCTCTCTATTTTCACCATATAACCATTTATATTAATACGTGTAATTTCAATCAAACCCCTTTTTTCTCGACAACCGTGCATCAGAACCCAATTCCGTCAGTGCCATTGGGTCCAGAATGGTCGAGCCATTCGAAATGATGAAGTCCTATATTCGGAATTCAACGTGCACCAGAACCCTTCTCTAATCGTTGGCTCATTCGGAAAGCCGGAGTTACTATTCACTTAAGTCGTCGGTTCGGGTCGCGTAACTTCTCCGTCTTAGCTCATTTTCTCCTGAAATTTGACGAGTGCTTTAGTAATTACATTACACACAAAAACATCGTCAACCAAGGGTTTAATTTTAATTTTCAAAAACTTTGGTTATTACAACTATTTTGTTGAGAACATAGGCATATGTATGAAATATTAGAGAACACATGTATGTTGACATAATGTGAGAATATGCTAGAGGCATATGAATGTGAGCTTGATTCGTCGAATACTATGTATATAATAAAGAACTCGACAAATATCATCAGTGGCATGGAATCTAGTGTCATTGAACATAGGTTGAGAATGAACCTAGGGTTAAATAGACCTAGGTGAGTGGCACTAAACTTAGTGTTAAAGAATATAGGTTGATAATTGAACCTAAAGTCAAGTAAACCTAGGTTATGTGATAAAGACATTGAACCTAGAGTCAATTAGATCTAGGATGGAAAGGACATTGGACCTAGATAGGTCGACATTATAAGGTTGTAGATGACCCTTGAGACGTAAAAATAGATTCTGCAATCTCTAGTGATGTGACCACAAAAAAAGCGGTGGAAACTTGCGGTAAATGCAAGCGAATCAGAACTGCGGGTATGTATGGTTCTGCTCGCCCGACAGTGATTCAACGGGTATGTGTGGTTCTTCTCGCCCGGTATAAGCTTGAAATGGGTATGTGTAGTTCTCCTCGCCCGTTTAGCTTATTGGATGATGCCGCCAGAATTGACTTGAGCCATTGTTGGGTGTGTGCGATGCGTTCGCCGCCAGATGGCTAAGTCAAGGAGTACGGTGGGCTGTTGTAGTAGCCAGGCTATGGTAGAGATGCAGCCAAGGCGCGGTAGTCCGCGGATGATTGACTCAAGGTCGAGTCGGGTGGATAGCTTGGTTAAGGTAGTGGAAACCTTAAACGCTAGTGATAAATAGCAAGATCTAAGGTAGTAGAAACCTTAGATGTTAGTTGGACTTGAGCTGTGGAAGTAAGGTAGTAGAAACCTTAGAGCTAGTTGATATGAGCTATGGATAGCAGGATTGAAAGTAGTATCAATTGATCTACTAGTTGATTACATAGTTACATAATTGCATGATTTTCATATTACATGTTGAGAGGCATAACATGTATTTCAATACTTGCATAAATATCTATTGGATATCTGTTGGACTAACATGTTGTAGTGCCTCCTTGGACCTGGTGGGTCGAGCTCTTCCCTTGGGTGGTCGTACCTACTGGGAACTATGGACAATAGTTCTCACTCCCGTGCAACTGATTGAATAAGTGAATATACCCTTGACCCCTACAACTGATCGAATAAGTCATCAATCCTCGGCAACGGATACTTATTCTTTACTGTGACCTTGTTCAACTCACAGTAATCCACGCAGAGTCGAAGTGTGCCAACCTTCTTCTTAACGAATAGCACCGGAGCTCCCCAGGGTGACGCACTCAGCCTCACAAAGCCTTTGTCAAGTAAGTCTTGCAACTGTGCCTTGAGCTTCTTTAGCTCCGCCGGTGCCATTCTATACGGAGCCTTAGAAATTGGCGCCGTCTCGGGTACCAAGTCAATAACGAACTTGATCTCCCGGTCCGGTGGCAAACCCGGTAACTCCGCTGGAAATACATCCGGAAACTCACACGCCACCCGAATACCACTAAGTTCTGGGTGCTCCTTCGGGGCTTCTACCACTGTCGCCAAATAGGCTTCACAACCACCCTTTATCATCTTCCTCGCCCGTGCCGCCAACACGGTCGCCGCGAAGAGCGAGCTTTTAGATGCCTGATACACTAGCTCCTCTCGATTAGGCTCACGAAATGTGATCACCTTACTTTCGCAATCTATCACGGCATAATACTTGGAGAGCCAGTTGGTCCCCAAGATCACGTCGAAACCCCACATTCGATTCAACACCAACAGGTCGATCGGCATGACCCATTCACCTATCTGCACTGGGGACGCTACACACTCTTTATAGACATGGAAAGTATGCTCGACCGAATTCACCATCCAATAATCATAATAATGCACAATTTTAATGCCATGAGTCCTAGCGAATGATGCATCTATGAATAAATGCGATGCACTGGTGTCGAATAAAGCTCTAGATCTAGTGCCTCTGATCGAGATAATACCTGCCACGATGTCGTCGGGGACAGGAATCAGCTCCTCCTCCACCTGAGTGGCAAAAACCCGCCCACTCGGTGCCTTCGATGCCTCCGACTGACGCGATGAAGACGAGCGCCCAGCCGACATAGCCGGCGGTAACCCCGCCTGCTGTCTCGGGGTATAAGGAACTGATGCCGAGGTCGGTGCAGATGAACCCCAAATAGGGCACTCTCGCGACACATGCCCAGGTTGGCCACACTTGAAGCATTTTCCCTCCCACTGCGGGCATGACGGCGGTTTATGGTTACCGTCGTAAATAACATAATGGGATGGCCTCCAACCCCTCGACTGCTGTTGGGGATACCGAGGGGGTTTCGTCCGCTTCTTGCTCTTCTCTTTTGCCTCGGCTGCCGACTCGCGCTCCTCGCGTTCGTGGGCATAACCATGCTCCGCACACAAAGCCCGATCAAAGACCTCTGCAAAGGTCGTGAGCTTAAGGATTTCCACGGCCCTATGAATCCCCGGCCGCAATCCTCGTAGGAACTAGTCCGCTCGGTCCCGGTCATCCTTGACAACATCCGGGACGCAGTCAATGAGGTGGGAAAACTTCTGCTCGTAGTCTGCCACCGAGCGATCTCCTTGCCTCAATTTGCAGAATTTCTCTTGCAACTTCCGCTTCACCGTATCGGGGAAGTAGTTGGCGAACACTGCCTTCTGGAATTCCTCCCACATCATAGGCGGAAGATCGGGTGATCGATCCTGCCTAACACGCTTCCACCACACTTTCGCCGCCTTCTCAAGGCAATGTGTGGTGAGGTACACCTTATCCTTCTCCAAGATGTTAAGATCCTCGAAAAGTGTTTCCATAGTGTCGATCCAGGACTCCACCACCGCTGGTTCCACCACTCCCCCTTCGAAGGTAGGTGGGTTGAATTTCTAAAATTGAATGAAAGCCACCAACGCGCGCTCCCGCTCCGCCTCCTCCGCCGTACTATCGGGGTTTGAGGTCCCCGATCCCGCCGGCACTATCGTAACTGACACGGCCGCCGCGGCTACACCCTCGGCCGCACTCGGCACCACTGCAGGAGGCGCAGGGTGCACGGCTTCCACGGGCGCCGCCGCCGCCGCCTCCTGCTGCCGCTCCAAGCCCTCCTGGAGCCTTTGGATTTGCTCCCCTTCGCGCTGAACGGATTCCGCCTGGCGCTGAACGGATTCCGTCTGCTGCCGCACTACACCAATAAGCGCGGCCATCTACTCCCGAAGCTCCCCGTCGCCACCTGCTCCGGATTGCACGGGAGCCGTACTTGACTCCTCGGCCATAGACCTCGTCCGCGGTCGACCACGAGGCAACTTAGGTCATCCACGAGGCGGCATTGCTTCCTGAAACGAAGTAACTCACGTTAGTTACTTAGACAACATACTCGAATATACCCAATCCAGCGAAAGCATATAAGTGTATTCATTTTCATTCCAAAGCGTCAGGTCGTCGGCCGCCAATCACAACACAATGAATAGAAAATAAATAACAACTTAAGTTTAGTCCCTAACCACATTAGAGACATAATTACATCAACCCAATCCATGCCTTCGCTATAACTTGTTCAACGTCACTCACGTTTCCTAGATCCTTAAGGTTTTTCATTCCTAAGGGTCTCTAGGCCTATCCTATGCTTTCACTTTTTGGCTCTTTACGCTCTGATACTATCTTATCTATCACGCCCCAAGCCTGATCCTTTTGGCCGGTTCGAGAGCGTCGAACAGACGCCGAACGGACAGAGCCTCCCCTGTCCGCCCAAGGCTCAATAACAAGTATCAATAGAGTATAAGGATTGCATAAGCGGAAGCATATACAATGGTTTGCACGAGGGCAAGCAATAGCCAATAGTGAAGTAAATAACTACACTTAGAAAAGCAATTACAATTTTACATCATTTCTTTTTACATCCCATTCTTTCAAAATATAACATTGATATTAAATAAATTCTTTTACATCATTCATGTCCTTTCATTTAACAACTATAATCATCGATGTACAAAAGATGATTAATCAAAAGGGTATGCAACTAAGAAACAAAACATCTCGGGCGGTCTTTACCTAGGGCGCAATGCCCTTACCGCGGTCGTCTGCCGGCTCGCTCGGTCCCGGCTCTGTGGAAATAGGGGTGTAAGAACAAAGTTCCCAGTGGATTCGGCAACCAACCACGCCGACTATCCCACTAGGTCTAATCAGGCATAATAGAATAGAGGATAGAAAGTAGCCAACTAACAAATGCAACTAATATGCTTGAACAATATAAAATGCGATGCTCGATATAATGCTCATGATGAATGCAGGATTGCGATTTCTTTACCCAATCTCTTAGCTAACCCGTAGGTTTCGCCCTCAATAAACTCACCAACCCAAAATCCTACTAGACGAGGAGATACCCGCTACAACCCGATAGAACCGTCCTCTGGGGAGATACCCGCTACAACCCAGTGATGCCGACTCTAGAGCACATCGCCCGAGGGAGAGCTACCACCCTCGAGTAAGGACAAAGGTGAGTACGATCAATCCTACATTGAGGATTCCAAGTTCAATCCATTCCTTAACTTTAAGGAAGACCATGCTCAATGACCCTTAACTCTAAGGTTGAAATGTTATAATATCTCAATCATTCTTTTCTTTGCATTCTTTACCATCACTTGTGTCATATACACTACTGAGTTCTTGTACTCATACCACACTTGTTTTCTAAGTGTTATGTTCTTGACTCATGCCACACTTATTTTCTAAGTTTTCGAGACTCATCAATATCACTCACTAGATCTATGTCCATGTGTCACTTTTGTTTACTAACCCTTCTAGGTTCTCATCACTTGTCATGCATAAATAGGGTTTACCATTCTCATATTCTTACAAGTATTTCATACGAAATTAAATTCACAATCATGTCATAAAAGCTCACAATTAACCCTACTATGCAACATGCTCAATATATACATATATGTTCAAACATGACACTTTAGACATAAAGGAATTTTCGAGGTCCTTGGAATGCACCACCCACCTCGAGTGGTCGTGTAGGTGTAGAATACGACGACTCCCGAACTTTACGAAAGCTGATTCCGCGTCCTATAACCAAAATAGTGTCATATTAAGCCTTTTGTACATGAACCATACTTAAACATTTTCGTAACGTCGAACGGAGTTGTCCAACGCGTCGAGGACACCCCCAATTAGGTGTCTACGAGATCAATTCACCCTCGAAAAATCCTAGGGCAAAAGCCCTAAATTTGAGTCCTAACAATGTCATCTAGGGCTTCCACCTAAATTGATCTTGTTGCAAAGCAAAGAATAGCTTAGAATCACTTCGGAAGCTCCCTAATAAAGTTTCTATGCTGTTGGAACCAACCCTAGGGCATCTAACTCAACCCCCAAGGATTCACCATGAGAGCACCTTGAGCTCTCATGGGTGTCACGTTGTTCATGGCTCAAAAGAGCTTCTAAGACCTCTAAGGAGCACAATGCTCCAAATCCTTAGGCCAAAACCCAAACCCTAGAGGAAACCTTACAAGAACCTACCTCTAGTCCAAGTCCTAGCAAGTTCCTTTTTGTTGGAGAGCTTCTAGACCCACTAAATCTACCAAAAATCCTTCTCCAAGCCTTTCCTTCTTCTTCTCCAAGCTCTAGGGTTAGCTCTCTAGAGAAAGAAAAGAGAGAAAGTGAGAGAGAGGTGTGTGAATTGCTGTAAAGGGAGAGGGGGTTGGGTGTATAATGTGTTGTAATAATTACAACAAGGCCCCTCCACTCTATTCCCAGGGCATTGCCCAGACTGGGCATTTTTCGCAGTCAGGGACCGGTCTCCCCGACCAAGGACCGGTTCCCGAAGGTTGGATTTCCAGGACTTAGCCGATTTTCTGCATTTTTGGCTGGCTGCGCAGCAAAGGACCGGTCTCTCCCTCAGAGACCGGTCTCTCGAGGACCGGTCTCACATTCAGGGACCGATTGCCTCAGGATTAAGGGCAAGCTACGCGCACGAGGACCGGTCTCTCCATCAGGGACCGGTCCCCGAGAGCTCAAAATCTGGGACGTAGCCAGATTTTGCAATCTCGCTCTCTCGGGTCCCTAACCTCTTCCTATGGGCTCCAATGGACTTTAGCCCATACCAACTTGTTCCACTCCGCGTTCCGCGCATTTTAACAGAACTCGGCACAACTTACGGGGGTATGATACGTTACATTCTAATCCACTTAATCTTTGATATTATGATTCTAATGCCTACAACTAAGTATGAATCACCACAACATGAATTAAAACTTTAACTCAGCATCGTGATTTACGTCGTGAGTTATTTTCTGATTTCTTCGAAATCTTGAATTCTTCAATCTTCGACATTACGCACCGATCCTTCAAGACTCCGACTCAATCCACGAAACTTGCAAACACACAAGATTTAACACCAAGTAGTAGAGGTTTATGTAGAATCATAGAATATGTAAACCACTTTCCTTATGTATAGGGAGGAGTGAGAGAACTCTACGTAAATGTGCGGGTATAGCTCATTAGAAACATCCATATGACGTAAAGCATATACTTGTTTAAGTCATACTATCTATTCGTAGAATTATGTCAACAAATAGTTGATAGTGGATTATGACTTAGTGTTACGGTGTCGACCTTGTGTCGAGTTGAGATTCCATGTTAGAGACATGATAAACTTGTGATACCTATACTATGGATTACGCTTGCTTGCCATTGTGCTCATTCGCACATGCTTGTGAGGGTCGCGCCCCACAAGCCGGCACTCCGGACTTAGCCTAGCGACAGATTGCTTGCTTCTGTACGAGACTGAGCACCGAAGTGGATCGCCGTGGGTAGTGTTGACTTCCACGGGGCCATTAGGCACGGCACGGGCTAGGACTTTAATTACCATGTGTAAGTCTTTTGCTAATTGTGTTAATATAAGTGACTTTAACCTTAGATGGACATAGTAGTAGAGATACTTTATGTCATTAGTTGAATATACCTAGTAGTAAACATACTAAAAGGTTGACATTCCTGATAGTCAGTAGTATAATGACAGTACCTGAATGTTTACACTCTTACTAGTGTAAGAAATAGCTACATGATGGCATTAGCTAGTAAGTAATGATGAAATTCTGCAGACAGCCTGACATATAGCTAATTAAACTGTTAAGTAGCATGATTCATAAAACTTATTATGATGAATTAATATATAACACAGGTTAGAAAACATATCTTTTGAGGCATGTTATGGTTGAACTATTTTGTTTACTTATTGCTTTTACTTTACTTATTTATTGTTGTTTACTCATGCCTCAGTTGACCTAGTGGTATACTTCGCCACTCACGGCTCACGCCCTCTTGTTGATTGTTTTTATGTAGAGCCTTCCACAGCGGGAAAGGCTAGGGTTCTCGGCGAAGGGTCAGCGGCTAGCTAGAGCCTTCTCGATGTTAAATAGACGAACCTCTATTAGATTATGCAGTCTAGTTCCGAGTTGTATACTCGGTTTATGTAGATTGTACCTTGTACTTATCAGTTGTAATAAGGTTATGTGTTGTATAATTTTATGAATTTTTACGTCTTGCTCTGATTACCTGGTTAAGATGTTATGCTTTTACTATATTGATTGTAGACGCCCGGTGTACACTTGAGGTTGTGGTGTACACGGCGGGTTTGTGCACATGACTGGTGATCTTCCGCTGAAGTCCAGGGCGTGACACGAAAACTGCCCAGAAACAACCGGGGGTTGATTGTAATTGTGGGAGAGTTGTTTTTAAAAAGGGGCCTCAACCCCTTTCTTCTTCTTCCTCGGCCAAACACCACACACCCACACATATGTAGTGAGAGAAACACCTCTCTCTCTAGAATACTCCCTCCTCTCTCTAGATCTCTCTCCCAAACTTTGGGTTTTGGTAGAGAAGAAGCTTGGGAACGCGTGGGAGGCCGCGGTTCGAGTCTTCGTGCGCCCGGTGGAGCGGCGTTCTTTCGACTCGGCGTTCTCATTTCGGTAAGTGTTAAGATTTTGGTTAAATCCTTAATACTTGGTGTTCTTGTAGCGTCTACTGTATTTCTAGCATGTTGCCTTCATGAGTTTTGGATTAATTGGAGGATATGATCATGCTATGGCTTATAAAGGGGTTTTGAGATTTTTGGGGTTTTGATCTAATTTAACCCAATGTTTCTCTAATTGGAGGTTAGAGAAGGATCCCAAGCAACTCTAGGTCGCGGATTGGCGGGCGTTCGGTGGTCGAGTGCGAGTTCGAGCGGAACCGGGTCACGCGTGCCGCGGGAAGCCGATTGCAAGTGACTACAAGCAATCGGATAGCGTTGTGAGGTGGGTTGTGTTCACCAAAGTGATTAGGTCACTTCCATGTCAAAGGAAAGTGAGTTTGTCATTGATGCATGTAGTGGTAGTTAATTACATATATGAATGCATAGGTGGGTGCCATGTGAATGCATGAGATGATATGTATAACTACCCTTGGATGATAAAGAATATGTATGTTGACATTATGAGAAATATACTAATTGGTATATATATATGGACATATTTTGAAATATATTAGATGAAATATGCATGATCAACATATGGTAAGAACATGATAAATGGAATATGCATATTGACATGTCATAGCATTTACTAGAGGATAAATGGATGTTCGCCATATATGTTCATGTATAGTATTCATGCATCGTAGAGTAGGTTGTTGCTTATTCCTTTCCTTACATTTTCTCATGAGGTTTGTGCAAATATGAGATGGAACATAGGGCTATGTGTGTGAGGATTGGATGTGAACACAAGACTCTATAGTGGCATGATAAAGAACTTGAACATCATGGCATTGAAAGTGGCATTTGACATGAAAATGTGAGATTTGAGACATTGTGGCATTAGCTAGAGACAATGTGACTTTGTGGCATTAGCTAGAGACAAACTCGACATTGTAGCATTAGCTAGAGACAAACTTGACATTGTGGCATTAGCTAGAGACAATGTAACTTTGTGGCATTAGCTAGAGACAATGTGATTACTCAAGTTATGAGAATTGGGAACAGGGTTGTTCCCGGCTTGATTACCACTAGTTGGTAGGGTATCCTCGAGCTAGAGGATTGGATCATGCTTACATTATGTCTGTTTCGCTTGTCGGTGGTCGCTCTACCCAAGCAGTGGTCTCCGGAGTACTTCACGATAGGGGCAGACATAGTTGTCCCGCAGACGGTCCCGGCTGAGTGTAGTGGGTACTCCTCACGATTTGTAGGGACTTGGTTGTGAGCCAGGGCTGAACCTTCGGGTTAGCTGGTTTGATTGGGTTATGAAAAGGCAAATAGCATGCATTATGAGCTATGAATTTGGTATCCCAGTCGAGTGGATTTAGGGCTGAGGTGTATATGAGACGTCCATTACCTCGAGCCTGGCTGTACGCGGTATTCCGCGGATGATTGACTCGAGGCCGAGTCGGATGGATAGAAATAGTAGAGGTAGATGAAACCTTATGAGCAAATTGTAAATGATACGAATCTAAGATAGAGGAATTCTTAGAAGTCAATTGGATATGACCTATGGACAACGAGATTGAAAGTAGTATCAGTTGATCTACTTAGATGGTTGCATGAGTTGTATTGTTGCATACATTACATATTGCATGTCTTGAGGCATAAACATGTATTTAGTACTTGCATTAAATATTTGTGGATATCTATTGGACTAACATGTTTGCAGTGCCTCTTTTGGACCTGCTGGGTTGAGCTTCTCTCTTGGGTGGCCGTACCCACTGGGAACTATATTTATATAGCACCCCACGTTGTTTTGGGAGATTTCAGGTTTACACGCGAGCGGCGCGGCAGCGTGAGGAAAGGGCGTAGCTCCGTAGATAGCGCCCTACCATGTGACGAGAGATAGTGGTACCCCGAAGTGGTTTAGCTTAGGGGTGGAAATGAAAGAACAGCATTGTAATAATTTGTAATAACGTGGATTGTATTTGGAAGACTAAAATGCAAAAATGTAACATGTAAAAATGCATGTCTGTGAATGCTTGTAATAGCATAATTAGTATTTATGCTGTTTGATACCTTCCTTATGCAATCGGTGTATGAATACTGTTCCTGTTTGGAACCCTATGTATTGTACTTTTGCGACGCCTAGAACGTATAGGGGAGACTCTGTCCGTTCGGCGGTCTGTTAGCATGCCCGAACCTGACCAAATAGGCGGGTCGCGGGCTGTGACAACCTTGTAGGAGAGCTCTTCACCTTCAAAAGCCTTAAATCCTCCTTTAAATCCCCTCTAATCTCCACCAATCACCCTTGGGGAGAAGCTTCTAGAGAGAGAGAGGGAGAAAATGAGAGAGGAGGAGTGTTCTCAGCTTGTGAACAAGAGAGGAGGAGATGGGGTCCTTTTATATGTCCCCACAATCGCAAATAAGCCCTCCATTTTATTTTATTTGCAGCAAATCAACCCTGCTGTACACGGCGCTGGGTACCGGTACGCGGGCTCGCGTCACCGGTACGCTGCTCAGCAGAGGCCAAACCCGAGAGCTGCTGTTCTCGGGTTCCTGCGGGGTACCGGTACGCCCTGGTGCTGTCACCGATACGCAGACCCCAATGACCAAACCCGAGATCAACCTTCTCGACTTGCCTGCCTAATACCGGTACCTCTTCCTCAGTACCGATACGCAGTGCCCAGACTGCAGTTTTGGCAATGCTTTAGCTCAATTTCGCACCAAGCAATGTAAAACTCAATAGTCTCACTTGGAACTCAACTTTAGCTCTTCCAACATTGTTGGAACGTCGTATGGACTTTGTCCAAGCATCCTTCTCGCCACGCTTTGGTCATTTTGACCAAAAGTGGTTTAACACGACGAGGATCCACTATCTTACACTCGTCGCCCCTCCATTTCGGCGACAGTAGGGGGGGAATCAAGGCCGGCGTGGATGGAAAGGTCGGCAAGGGCAACGAGGGCTAAGGCGAGGTGGCAGAGGAGGGCGAGAGGGTGTTTGTGGGCGCAGACGGAGATATGGGCAAAGGCGAGACAGTGAAGGAGGGCGATGCGGTAAGGCGGAGGAGAGCGAAGCACAGTAGAAAAGGCGAAGGGTATTTTTGGTATAAAAAATATTTTATAACAAAACCCTAACGGATCACTAACGGTAGGGGGTGAAGTGAACATTTTTCATTTTACAAGGAGGAAAAGTGTAGATTTTCAAATGACAAGGGAGGGAAGTGAAAAATCGGATTTTGACAGGAAGGTTTTCAGTAATTTAGCCTTTAATTAATCAGTAAAACAATGAAAGTAGATGAGATATCGATTGAAAAAAATAAATAAATAGTTGAGGGGTGCATTTCAAAATTGCCAACATTTGAGGGGATCTCTCTATTTTTTCCTGATGGGGTGAGGGACTAAACGGAAGAGACAGAATTGGGGTGGTGGGATTGAGCGAAAAGTAGCGAGGGCCCCTCAGGGCGAGCACAAAGGGCCTGTCGCTGGTGGTGTCGGCGGTAGGCCATCTCGATTTGGACGTCGGCCTCCCATGCATGAGAGAGAAAACATGAAGAGGATTATTTATTTTTGAAAATATGCACGATATAGAATAGCGAGCGGGACGGATGAATTTCCAAAAAAATTAAAATAATTAAAAAATAGAGGAGTTTTTTTGGTAGGAAAAATTACAAATACCTTTGATTAGATTTGATGGTATTGATTAACTGTAATTTTATAATTTTATAGAAAAAACTTAAATTCTATGACTGTAAGTAACTTATTTCAAAAAAGATAGATTAGATTAAATGAAATGGAGTGGAATTAACCTATATGTGAATAGGGGTGTCAACGAGTCGAACATGAGCGAGCTCGGGGGCTCGTGTTCGGCTCGTTTAATAAACAAGCCGAACACGAGCTAGCTNTTACCTCGGCAGTGTCTGTTAACCTAATCCTAATCTGGCCCTGAGGGTATATAATGTATAAATATATATTGAATTACATTCCTACAATTTAGTGCAGGCAGGTAGTTCCTGCACAGCTAGCAGCTAAACCTCCGAGGTAGTAGTTTTTGTTTACCCACCGTTTTCTCGGGCAAACGATAGCTATCATAAGACGAGTTGAGAGAGAGAGAGAGAGAAAGAGAGAGAGAGAGATATATATATATATACGTATATTATATTTACAACGTATATTATATTTGTGTATTGAAAATTAAAAAGAATTTTTATATAAAAAAAAGTTTGAAGATTATCTGCACTTAATTCAGGCTGCTTTTGAATTTTTGGTTTGCTATAATTTATAAGAAAGTGTTTATTTTTTTTAAGAAATTTTAATATAATCCTTTTTTAAGTTTTGTTATATTATTAAGTTTTGGTATTATTTACCTTATTGAGTTACACGGTATGTTGTACCCACTGATTTGTATATATCTGTAATGTGTTAAATAAATAAGTTTTTATTATTTTATAAAAAATTTTAAAATTTTTATATTTTATAATCGTTAGAAATTTAAAATTTATCTAGTATTTTTTAATTATACTAGTTTTATATAATGATATGTACTTCTTCTTCTAAATTTTTTTACGTATCTAAGTTTTTTTAAATAGATATTAAATTTCACGTATATAACTCTTTTACTATATATATGGGTCAAACATTTTATTTTAACTTTTAGCTTTGTTGTTTTCTTAGGATATCTAAACTTTTCTAAACGTAAAATTTTCAGTTTGTATGCTTAAGCTTTTCTAACTGTGAGATAATAGATAAGATAAATATGTTTTCACTCAAAGAATGGAAAAAAAAAAAACGGTTTTTTACGGTAAGTGTATATCCCCACCGTTAGGTTGAGCGGTAAGCGCTCGGTAGAGCACAAGCCGAGTTTTACTCGAGCTCTAACTTAGCGAGCAAATCATTTGCTCGGCTTGTGTTCGATTTAAAAAGCCGAGCAAATTATTTGCTCGGCTTGTGCTCGACTCCAATCGAGCGAGCACATGCCGAGCTATTGTCGAGCTTATGTATATAAAATATAAATATATTAAATAAATTAAATATAAATATATATATTTATTTATGAATATATATAATATATATAAAAATAATAAATTAAAAATCGTTTTATTTTTATATATACGTCCGGGAATAAGGGAATTAGACTCGAAACGTCCCGTCTTCTTGCAGATCACGAACGATGACGAACTACGAGAAAGAATCTTCGCTTACAAATCGGGTACAGAAATCGAAATCATGGCAGAAGGTACGATCCGAATTTCTCCTAAAGTTTCTAACATGTGGTATCAGAGCAAACCTTTTGCCGGATTTTCATTTCTTTCCGGATTTCCTTTGGTTTTCTTTTCATTAAAGAAAATAAATAAATAAATCGTCAATGGTTTGCGTTAATGGTAACGTCGGCCGATCTCAATCGAGACGGTTCGATAAATCCACTGTGATATCTTATGAGTTCGAACACATCGGGGATTACTCGGCATGTATAATAGCGGCACCCGGGCCGGATCATATTCTCCGGTGTGTTCGGAGATTACCTGGTATGTACACTGGGAGTACCCGGGGCGGATCGTGTTATCCTCCGGTGTATTACGACGGTTGCAGTTAGCAAAAAAAAAAAAAAAAAAAAAAAAAAAAAAAAAAAAATTACGCTCGGCGTTGGTTTCGTCGGGAAGCCGGTGGCATGCCGAGAGTACCCATCGGTGACATACCTGTGCGTGAACCCGTAGAATTAATTAATCGGATATGGAATACGATTAATTAATTCAAAGATACACGTGGAGATTCCTTCGTCATAAGACGTCGGCATTACACGGTACGAGCTGCGCCGCTCTGGCCACTGCGGCAAGCTTTTATTAGGTACCAACTAAATTATACAGTCAAAATCTCCCACTTGATCAAGAAATCACAATACTTTGATCATAGCGGTTATGCCCCAAAAGATGAACACTTTCTTCCATGTATCAAAAGTACGAATTCCTTAATCAAATACTTTATGAGTTACAACGGTATGAACTTATTATAAGTTCAACTCAGAGTCCCACTTTAGTGCACAATAAAACTTTAATGTACAAAATAAACTTTATGCGCATATGTGCAAAAACAAAATGTGTTCTTATTCAAATAAAAATAGTCTTTAAAGTCTTTTATACAAGCAAGAAAACACTTAAATGTAAATGGACTCAAGATACCTATATGATGAATATGATCCTTGAATTTATTTGCGGCAATGCTTTAGTCATAGATCAGCAATCATCCTCTCAGTCCCAAATGTGTTGGATATCCACCTTCTTCTTGTCGTATTCCTTCACAGCAAGATACTATTATCGATATGTTTCTGCGATCTGTAACTCGACTATTCTTGGCAAAGGACACTGCAGCAGTTGTCGCAATAAATCTTAATTGGCCTTGAGATAGAATCGACAACTCTTAAACCTGAGATAAAATTTCTCAGCATAAAGCCTGTGACAGAGCCTCATAGCAAGCGATGACTCTGCCTCACATAGTGGATGTAGCAACTGTATCTTGCTTAGTGCTCCTCCAAGATATAGCACCTTGAGCAAGTAAGAAAATATACTCCTGAGTGGACTTTCTAGAATCCACGGCATCCAGCAAAATCAGAGTCCGAATATCCAACCACCTCAAGATAGTCAGAATGTCTGTAGGTGAGCATATAATCCTTGTTTCCTTGTAAATATCTCATTACCTTCTTGCAGCTTTCCAATGATCAAGGCCAGGGTTGCTTTGGTATCTACCAACATCGCCACTGCATAAGCTATATCAGGTCCTGGTACAGACCCGCGCATACATTAAGCTCCCTACTGCAGGAGGCATAGGGTATGCTCTTCATATGTCTCGTTCTAAATCACTTCTGAGGACACTGTTTCAGATTCATACCTGTCCCTTTTATAATAGATGGCAGCTGTAGGTGCATAGTTTGCACAATTAAATCTTTCTAGAACTCTTTCGATGTAGGCTCTTGCTGAGATAGACGCCAAAAATCCTTTGAGATCTATTTCTGTAATCTTTATGCCAATGACAAAAGAGGCTTCACCCATATCCTTCATCTCAAAATTCTTAGAAAGAAAATCTTTGGTATCGTTAAGCAAACTCAAATCACTACTTGCAGCAGAATATCATCTACATACAGAACTAAGAAAATATTACTTACTCCCACTAACCTTAAGGTATATACACTGGTCCACAATATTTTCTACGAACGCAAATGTAGTAATGTACATTATGGAACTTGATATACCACTGACGGGAAGCCTGTTTAAGTCCGTATATAGATTCTTTAGTCTGCAAACAAGGTGATTACTTTCATCGTGCTGAAACCTTCGGCTGTTGCATATAGACTATCTCCTCTATATCCCTATTAGAAATGTGCGTTTCACATCCATTTGATGTAACTCTAAATCGAAATGAGCTACCAAAGCCATGATAATTCTTAATAAATCCTTCTTAGATACCGGAGAGAAGGTTTCATGATAAATCAATGCCTTCTTTCTGAGTGAAACCTTCGCAACAAGTCTGGCCTTATGTCGTTTTATGTTACCTAAAGAGTCCCTTTGGTCTTGAAGACCCATTTACAGCGAATGGCTTTGACTCCTTTGGTAATTCAACCGAGATCCAAAACTTTGTTATCCGTCATAGATTTGCATTCTCTTCCTTCATTGGCATCATACCATAGGGAGGATTTATCTCCCTGCATGGCTCTGAAAACGTCCATGGGTCTTTATGGTGTCCAACATCAAAGTCAGACTCCTGAAGATAGACTACATAATCATCAGGAATCGCCGATTCCTTTTTGTCTTGAGGATCTTCTTAAGCCAACCTCTTCCTGCAATTTTCATTATTCTGTGCAGCTGGCTCTATAATTATCTGTTCTTCTTGGACAGCTCTTCATGGGAGGTTCAACTGGTTCAGCATTTTCATGCTCTAAAATTAAGTTGATCTCGCATTATGGTCAAAATTGACCTCCTGGTAGAGCAACTAAATTATTATCTGTTGTATGGATAACCAGTTGAATCCCTTATTTCCTCAAAATCCATCTTTTGAGGAACAACACTCCACTAGTTTCAGAATCCTCAGAAATTTAGCATTCCTGCCTCACATATCTTGGATGGGTGATCTTGGACAATAGAACCTGAATCCTTTGGAATTTACCGCATAGCCAATGAAATATCCACTGACTCGTTCGAGGGTCCAGTTTTTTATGTGTGGATTATAAACCCTCACCTCAGCTGGACATCCCATATGTGCAGGTGATTAAACTAGGTTTCCATCCCTTTCCATAACTCGAAAGAGTTTTTGGAAATAGCCTTCGATGAATCCTATTTAAAATATACACCGCTGTCTTTAGTGCTTCACTCCAAAGAGAAGATGGAAGAAAGAGCTACTAATCGGATGTCTTATCATGTCCATGAGTGTTCTATTCCTCCTTTCCGCAACGTCATTTTGCTGACGGTGCCAGCATCGGTATACTGTGCAATGATGCCTTCCCTTTGAGGAATTGACCAATGGACCGATCATTTGAACTTTATCCGTATGTCTTCCATAATACTCACCCCCTCTGTCGGACCTTACAATCTTGATTTTCCTATCCAATTTTTGTTTCTCTACCTCAACCCTATAAGCTTTAAAGCATCAAGAGCCATCAGCTTTTTCAAATAAGAGATAGAGATACTATATCTTGAATGGTCATCAATAAATGAGATAAAATATTCTCTTGACCTCTGAAACAAGGAGAGGAAAAGGTCCACAGATATCTGTATGATTGACTCAAGAATTTCAGAACTCCTTCTGGCACCTTTAGTGTATTTGTGTTAGTATGCTTTCCCTTTATGCATTCCACACAAAGTCCAAAATCGGTAAATCAAGATCTTGTAAGATCTTTTCTTTTACCAACCTCTTTATTCTCTCTAAAGAGATATGACTAAACGCTTGTGCCATAAAAATGAGGAGTTTTCTTTAATAATGGTTCCTTTTAAAACACCAATTCATGATCAACATTAAAATTATTTTCAAAAAGATTGACTCAAATTAAATCTTGTACAAATCATCTACCAAACAACCATTGCCAACACTAACATATCGGAGAACATAGTAAAAGATTCATTTTCAAATAAAAATTTGAAACCTTTATTTCTCAATTTAGAAACAGAAACTAAATTTCTAGAAAATTTAGGAACATAAAAAGTATCCTCAAGTTCAAGTATAAAACCAGTTTTAAGCTCTAAAATAAACTTTCCTACGGCTTCAACTTGACATCTATTTCTTCTCCGCTAATTAAAATCCTTTCATTTGGCTTAACATCATTAGATTATGAAAACCCTGTATGGTATTTAAATATGTGACAGTAGTTCCAGAAGTCAATCCACCATGTGTGTTTAGGAACATTAACTAAATGAGATTCATAACAAATATAGATAGTTTCAATGCCCTTCTTTTCGAGACAAACTTTATAGGGGCTAACAAACTGCTCCTCAATGGCTTTAGGTAATCCTTGGCTTTATCACATTCTGGAATTGATCCCCTTATGCTTTTTGATACTCTAGAGCTTTATGAGCATCAAACTTAAGCTGTTGGATCGCTCCACTCTTTCCTGCGCAGATTCCAGCTGTGTAGTCATTGGCCACTACCGTTTAGGTGGGTTGCTCAATACGCAGAGCCAAGTCTAATCCATATAATCCAAAGTTAAAGAAATATTTCTTTCCAATCAGAATAATTGTCCCCAGTAAGTATAGGAATACGAGAAACATCATTAAGAAATGCAGTAGAGGAAGAAGCTGCAAAAACAAAGGAAAATATTGAACTTTATCGCCTACTATAGATAATAATCTTTAGATTAGATAAATTCTACCTTCCTGTGGGCAGAGGTGCTACACGCTAGAATTCATCTACTTTAATAATAAGACTAGCAGAAACTAATTTCTAAACAACAAGATTCTGTACCTGTGGGCATAGCGAAACTCGCTATCTAGAAATTCAATCGCACTATCTTATTCCAGTCAACATTCAGAAATTAATTTATTTGACTGCAAATAAATAGTCAAACTTTATTTCAATATCAGTAAATCCTTATATATTCTTCATTATCTATAGTGGATGCTGTGGCTAACTCCTGAGCATAATGAAAAATACAAATAACTTCAATTCAATATCAATATATCTTTATATATTTTCATTATCTATAGGATGCTGTGGCTACTCCTGAGCATAATGAAAAATATAAATAGCTTATTTGACATTGAATGACATTATTGACATTGAATGACTATTTAAAATAATTGGGAATCCATATGAATTTTCGGATTAACTTTAATTCAATATCATCTTATAAAAATACCATAAGAGATCATATACATGATTAGGATGCTGTGGCTATTCCTAAACATAGTTAATCTCACAAGTCCATATATGATATGAATGACCGAAAATTTCACATTATTCCAAAACGCAGCGGAAAAATAAAAGTCCAAAGTAATTTTCTTTTAAACTTTATGTGACTCAAAATTTATAAACTGTATGAAGTCTATATTCTTTACTCTAAAATTTTCATGATCATCTTATATATGTTTAGAGTAATAATGCAAAAACAAAATATATTGTAAAAATATTAAACTAAACATACTCTTTATATCATGAATAAACAAACGAGTAGAACAGAAATATATATAACAAATACCAAAAAGTTATATATAACTTTAATATATAGACTCTTCATAAATAAGTCACCTTATAAAGAAAATTATAAACCATATTACATGCATTATATATACTTTCCTTTTCATTAAAAAATAAATAAATAAATAATTTTTGGGTGTTGACCGCAGCCATGAATGCTCCTGCAAGCTTGTGTAGCCCGTAATGAGCCGTACATATTATCGGCCGTGGCCCGGCCTAGCGTATAAGAGCCACACAAGCCTCTAATGGACCATACATGTGACCTCATGGCCCCGCTAGCACAATAGAGGGCCACATAATGCTGCCAACGTCAATCGTTTTTTTTTTTTTTTTTTTTTTTTTTTTTTTTTTAATGCGAGCCGCAACCAAAGCAGCCTTCGGCCACGTACGGCTCTCATGGGTAGCCACTGTATGGAGACGCACTGGGCTATCTTAAATTAATTAGCCTGATAACTTATGCGTAATTAATTAAGTGTCTTATGGTGCACCACCTCTAAGGAAGCAGTATTCTGGAGCCGCTAAATGTGCCATGCTCGACCGCGCGAGCACCGGTGACGCGGGGCCGTTCGGTTCTCGATTGAGATTCGGCCGACGTTACCATAACGGCAAACCATTGACGATTTATTTGATTTTATTGTCTTTAATGTGAAAAAAACCAACGAAATCCGGAAAGAATCGAACAATCCGAAAAGGTTTGCTCTGATACCACATGTTAGAAACTTTAGGAGAAATTCGGATCGTACCTTCTGATGATTTCGATTTCTGTTACCGATTTTTAAGGCGGAGATTCCTTTTCCGTAGTTCGTCATCGTTCGCTGACTGCGGAAGAAGGACGGACGTTTCGAGTCTAATCCCTATTCCCGGAAATGAGGTCCACAGACAATGGATTAGGATTAGACTGGGACTCCCATATACGTTACATATTTATATATGAACTTAAATGTAGGATGTTAAATCAGCGTCCGTCCATTCAAGGAACGTGTCGATCGCGATTTGGAGCTGCGGCATCACAAAACAAATGGCTGGCAAAAGAGCCGTTGCTTATCGATATATTGTGCTCACTCTCTCTCTCTCTCTCTTCATTCTCTCTCCTCTCTTATACCCGCGCGTGCGGGATATATAATGCAGTATAATATAAATGTTGCATATAATATAAACACATAACTTCTTAAATTTTTCTTAAAAATATATTTTTATTTCAACTTCTAATTAGACGTGAATTAGTCGACGAAAACTTAAATAACCAAACGATATTAAATATTCTTTCGCACAAATAAAAAAAAATTCTTTAAAAATTGATATTAGGAAAAATTCAAAACAATATAATAATTCAAAACCATATATAAATGGAAGAATTCAATGTGCCAGTATCAACATGGGTGACAAATATATAACATTAACGAATTTATTTATTTCAAAAACTAATAAGAATATTTTTTAAAATTTTACAATATAAATATTCAGCAATCTTTAAATTTTAAATAGATCATAAAAAATTTAATATGATCAACAAATATATTACTATACATGAAGAAGAATGATTTAAAAAAATGCATACGATTCAAAAAAATTTATCTATAATTCAAAGGTGCATATATTGAGAAAATGATATATATACCCGTTTGTAAAATAAAATTGAAAATCGAGAACAACAAACAGAACCTATAGATTTAAAAAGATATTGCATTTAAAATTCAAACATACGAATCTCGAAAGATTGACACTCTATTATCTATTCTATTTTAAATAACAAGTTGAGGTTTTCTTACCTTTTTTTTTTGCCAAATAATGCCATCACAATAGGGGTGGCAATCCAACTCGCATTCGCAAGAGACCATCGTGTTCGGTCCAGTTCTCTCTTTTG